>NC_035174.2:18063299-18363299 GCF_001659605.2 Manihot esculenta | reverse complement strand
TTAAAGATGAGTTGCATGTCTTTGTAGATTGTAGATTTGCAAAAGATTGTTGGGATTATTTAGGTGTTAGTTACAATAACCGTCAGTATGTTCATTTTACAGAGTTATTTTCTTTTATTATTGAGTCTACTAATGATGATATATGTGCATGCCATTGTGCTATCCTCTAGGAATTATGAAATGAAAGGAATAACAGCCTCTGGTGACATAGCCAACATCAGGTGTCAGTTTTGATCCATCATGCTTAATGGATGTTGGTTGCTTGGAAGAGGAAACAGGTTAGTGATTCTACTTGGGCAGATAGTAGGAATGGACAAGATTCTATTGTTTGGAAGGCATGTCCTATGGACTTCTTGAAATGTAATATTGATGCAGGTATCTCTATGGTCCAAAATGAAACTACTTTTAGGACGATTATTAGAGATGCTCCTAGACTTTTTGTGACTGGATATTCCTAGTATAGAGAAGGAGTTTACTTGCCAGATTTAACAGAAGTGTTAGAGTTACGAGAGGTCCTTAGTTGGCTTAAAGAATCTCATATGACAAATGTGATAGTAGAGATGGATTGTCGAGAGGTTATTTGTGTCATTCATTCAACTGAGGATATGATCTTAGAATTCGAACAAGTTATTGAGGATCGTAAATATATATTTTCACAAGTATTTTATTTGTCCATTGTGTGGTCTATGAGGAAATCTAATTTAGTAGCTCATGTTTTGGCTTAGGCGACTACTTTATATGCTAGCCTCCTCTGTGGAGCGTTCCTCCTTCGTTATAGTTGGAATGTTGTTTGAAGAGGTTATTTCAGATTTTTTTCATCTAACATTTTGGGTTCTAAGTTGGGATTATAGGGAGACCTATTAGTCTTGGGTTAGATTAGGCCTAATTTATTAAGTTTTTCATGAATTATAATAAAATTTAACTTCAAAAAACTAATTTAAAATGAAAAAAATGATTAACTTATATTTTCTTGATCATTTATAAAAAAATTGTGATAATTCATAAAATAATATAAAATTTAAAGTAGTTCCATTAATTATCTTTGCTCCCTCTTTGCATGCTTACCATTATGTAAGATATTCTTCTGTTTTTATAAATGGTCACTAGTTAAATAAAAATATTAAATTCTCTTCAATCATAATTTTCTTTTTTTGAATAAGGACTAACATTCATGATAGTGATCTTATGAGTTATACTTAAAATTTTTAAACAAAATTCTAGAAGTAATAGTATTTCTATTTTATTTTAAACTACTAATTTTATTTGGTTTGAATTCAAAAATCTTTACCTGCAAATTAAATAGAATTAACATTCAATTCCTACAAAAGTTAATTTTTTTTATTAGGAACTTCGATGCACTAATAATTATTGATACTGTCTTTTACTTCAACTTGCAATTTTCTAATCAAAATATTTCCTTTTAATGTGTAAGAGATTTTTTTCCTTAAGTTTCACTGCTTCGTAGTCACAAAAGTACATCGGTTATCTCTCATAATTCAACTTTGGATTAAAAAATTCATAACCCAAAGAAATTAAATTCCTCTTCAACTTAAAGAATCATAGCTTACTTTATTGAATACGTTAAATGCAATTTAATCTTCACTCTACAAATATTTTCAATTTTCATCTACTTTCGTCTACTACTGTTACTTTTTTCTTTCATTAAAAAAACAATTTATAAAGGAAACTTTCATTGGTAAAGAAGAAAATTTCATTTGTAATTGAGTTTACAAATGCAAAATGTCCATTTCTGTAAACCTACTCGTACTTTTATTTTAAACAGATCAAAAAATTTGTTAGTACTATAAGCAGATTCACAAACGGATATTTTATTTACATTGCACACTAATCTCTCAATCCATTTGTAATTTAATTCTTATTTGGCAATTAATTCACAAATAAATCCTCTATCACAAATAGAATTCTATTTGTGATCCATTTATATTATAAATAAAATACCTATTTGTGATGGTTATATTTAAAATCACAAATAAATACTTTAAATTTATATCACGAAATGTTTATTTGAAAATCTATTTATAATTTTAGTTATTCTATTTAGGGATGTAAATAGGTGGGGTACCCGCAAAATTGAGAGTACCCAAATCCGAACCCGATTATATATACAATTCCCAAACCCGTCCCAAACCCGTTTAATATTTTAATTTTATTATCCGAACCCGTCCCAAACCCGTTTAACAATACCCGCACAATACCCGAACCCGATTTTTTAAATTCAATTCAATGACAAAAAATAGCAAATAAACTACTTAATATTTGCTCAACCCAGCAGTAAAAGGAGAAATGTTCAATGACAAGAACAACAACTCAGCAACCCAACAAATAATGATTTATAACCAGATAATCAAATTAATTGTTTATAAATTCTAAAAATCAACGGTATTACATTAATCAAATAGCAAATAATTAAATTTTTTAAAAGTATCTAAATAATCAATTCAATGACAAAAATTACTAAATAAACTACAAGGATAAATGTTCAATGACAAGAAACAGCAACCCCAGCAGTAGAAAGTTCCGATCAAAAAATTTAATTGCAAACTCAGCAAACCCAGCAGTAGAGAGTTCCAGTCAAAAAATTTGATTGCAAACCTGAAGAAAGTTCCGGTCAAAGGAGATGTCGCCGACAACGATTGGGGAGAGGCAAGGGTCCAGCATCAGTGAAGTGGGGGAGAGAAGCGTCAATTGAAAAGAGTAGATGTCACCGACTGGAAGAGAGAAGGAGATACCGGGGACAGGGAAGAGTTGTCTCCGACCGGGAAGTGGGAGATGCCGCCGCTGGAGAGAGAGAAGGAGATATCGCTAACTAGGGAGAGAGAAGATTTATCGTCGTCGTCGACTGGGGAGAGAAAGGAGACGTCGCCGGTGTCGACTGCCGGCACTCGTCAGTGAAGTGGGGGAGAGAGGCCTTGACTGGGAAGTGGAAGATGTCGCCGACTGGAGAGAGAGAAGGAGATATCACACTGTGGAGAGAGAAGATTTATCGGGGAGAGAAAGGAGATGTCGCCGGTGCCGACTGGGCTGCCGGCAGTCGTGAAGTGGGGGAGAGGCGTCGACGAAGAGAGGAAAGGGAAGCCAGGGAGAGAGGCGCCGACGGAGAGAGGAAAGAGTAAAATGAAAAAGGAAATTAGGGTTAGTTTTGTTAATATAGGTAATCGGGTATCCGATCACCTAACCCCGAACCCTACTCGAATCTGAAACGGGTAAAATTTTTCAAATCCGAATCCGCCCAAAATCCGTTTTGTAAAAACCCAAATCCGTCCTAATAGGGTTTGGACGGATCGGGTACCCGTAAAAACCCGCCCGCCTGACATCCCTAATTCTATTTGCAATTTTACTTATAATTATCTAAATCAACTAATCATTTCAACACAAACAATAATAAAATCACTTATAGAAATCATTTTTCATTTTTAATTTAATTGAAATTTAAATATTACCACTATAATAGATAAGAAGCAAAATTATTCAGAATTACTAATAATCATATATATTTACGGTCTCAAAATCAATTCCATTTCGATTGTTGAATCGCAATTTTAATAAATAATTAATTTATTATAAATACTAAGATGATATCGAACATCGCACCTTCATTTTGAGTTGGCATAATTTCTTTATAAATGGTTTCAACTTTTCATTATATAAAATCACTTAAATTCCACAATTACAGTATCCATTTAACCCTTGATGCGTGAAATTGGAATCACTGAAAGATAATTTCTATAAAAATGTGAAGAAATTCAACAGTAATTTATTTTCTTAGAGTGTTCACACTACAAAGCAGAAAGGATACATACATGATATATATAGCTATTAGGCATTTATTGATTTTCCTTTCTACACTCAACTCTCATTTTCACTATTCCCTTTCGTGAGCTCCAGATTCTTAACGTTTTAGGAGACTTGACAGCACAATATTGAAGAGAAGAAGATGAAGATGAAGATAAAGATGATGAGGATGAGGATGAAATCGAAGAGAAAGCTGAAGACTTCACTGGAGACCTCATCGAAGACCAAGCGGAAGACTTCCTCAAAGACGACGAAGATGATACACTTGAATCAAAAGAAGGAAATGGTGGAACAAACTCATCAAAGTTAGAGAATCGAACATCATCACCATCATCATTCTTGCCTTCTATTTCTCTAGATTTTTTTCCTACCCTCTTTGCATGGAAAACATTCTTGACCGTCTCCATTTTCTTGATGTTCTTCAGAAAATATTCCTTAGCCTCCTTAAGATTAATATTTGAGATTTTCTTGCTCAACCTCGGCACTGTTAGAGACTTACCAATTTGCAGACTAGTGATTTTCTTTACAGTCTTGATATTTCTGAGGAAGAATGCCTTAGGCCCTGTGGGAGGAAGACATGGCTTTGGTATTGTCAAGCTATGAACTGCTGGTGGAAACCTAATTGGTGTCTGAATCTCAATACTTGATGCATCTCTAGGTTTTCCAGGTTGCAATTCCCAACGGAAAGGAATTTTTCCAGGAAAACGAGAAGTAGAATTTTGACGAGCATGCCTTGCAGAAGAGCTCCTGGATATGATCTTCTTGTAAAAGGCTGGATCAAGTTCACAGAGATCTGAAATCTTCTTTTCATCTCTTTCTGATCTTATGATAATTTGCTTAACACCCATTTCTTGAAGAAGATGAGTGGAATTGTAATTGATGATATTGTAAACAAATTTATATACTAATTATTAGAGCATTTTATGGAATTTAAATCAAATCATATCAACTTAATTGGATATATTAATTTAATTACAAAAAATCCCATCAATTATTTTTTCCTAATAATTTCAGATCTTAATAGGGAAACAAATTAAGAATATAAAGGTAAATAATTTATCTAAATTTTTTTTGTTTTCATATTAATAGACTATGCTAAAAGGGAAAAATCATTTGGACCATTAGACAATAGGAAAATCAATTTGTTTTAATAGCAAATAAATCATTTTCATTCTTAATTATACTCCATTTTTAAAACCATATTTGTATATTGCATGTGCTTAGAACCTATTACATAATAAAATTATAAAGATAGAGAGAAAATTATTTTGGATTCATGCATAGGATATAAAATTTCAAATTTTAATCTCAATTTCAGCATATATATCACACATTGGCCTTTCTTTTTTCTTGAGAATCTATCCAAAAGGTGGAGAAATTACTTTTTTTAGTCTCCATGAGAAAATTTATTTATTTATTTATCGGTTATCAAAAATATATTAAAATATTTTAAAAATTTTTAAAAATATACTAATTAGTTCCTTCTTTTATATTTTTAAACTAATGCAATTATCTCTAACACTAAAGGGTTATACAAATATTTTCTTCTCTTATTAATTGAATAATAAAAAATTAAGGATATTTTAGATTTTTTTCTAAGTTTTAATAGTTAAAATTAATGAAAAGATTAATTGATTAATAAATTTTTTAAAATTTACAAAATATTTTAATATATTTTTAAAAATGAGATATTTTAATATATTTTTTAAAATGAAAAAATAACTAATGAATTTTTAGTATTATAAATATTAAATAATAAATTTTTAAAAAAATTTTAAAAATAATTTTAGCCTTTCAAGAAAAATAATTGTTATTTTTATGTTTTAAAAAATTTACCCTAAAACTTAGAAATCATCATACTTATATCTTTTTAATTAATATTGAAATTAAAAGAAATTAATATGCACATTATATCTACAGCTACAGCTAATTAGATTGATGTGGACTGTTCAACTTTGGATCTAATTTCATACGTTCCTCTCCATCCCTATCTTTCTTTCTACAGAGAGAATGCAAACTTCAATTTCTCTTATTTGCGAATCTCTCTTTTTTTTCTTTTTTTTTTTTTTAAAAAAAAAAAAAGAAGATCTCTTATTTTAGTATACATGTGCTACCTTCTTCTAAACAAGGGAATAGACTTAATATATATAGTGTTAACGCTAAAGTTATAATCTGCCATACCATCTCTATTCCACAATACTAAAAATAGTTAAAAATCAAGATAGAAGATACTGATCCTTAATAAATACAATGATGAATCGAAAATGTAAGGATTAGCCATTGAGCAACAACTCGTACTCTTCTGGAAATATATTCAATGGCATTGCTTGTGTAGCCGGTTCGATCTTTCTATTGATGGGAGGAGCTATTTGATTCATGAAAGATTGTAGAGGTCGAGGCTATAGTATCGAATCACTCATGAAGTTTATTATAAAAAATTAAATAAATTGTTACGATTAATTTTTGTCATTCAAAATTTATGATGACGAAATATTATTATTATATTAATTGTGATTGTAACCGTATAATAAACTATATATTATAATAAAAAAACTTTTCTTACAAAAAAATTATTTTTATGATAAAATTAATTAATTGTCATGAAATGATATGTTTTCTATAATATAGTTCGTCATAATTTATATCCATTTCATTATTTATTATTTTTATTTATCATTAAAGGTATAATATTTTACTTATGAGTAATTCATTTCAACACTAAATAATTTACACTTTTATGACAAAAAAATTAATTATCATAAAAATTTGTATAGTTATGACGAAATTAATTAATTGTCATAAAATTGTATGTCTTTTATGACATATAGTTCATTACAATTTATATTAATTTTTTCTCATTTATTGTTTTCATTCATCACAAAATATATTAAATATTATTTAGAAGTTATTCGTTTCGTCACAAAATAATTTAGACTTTTATAATAAAAAATTAATTATCATAAAAGTTTGCATCTTTATGAAAAAATTAATTAATTGTCATAAAACTGTATGTTTTTAATGATATATAATTTGTTGCAATATATATTCATTTTTCGTCCATTATTATTTTTATTCATCATTTATTATTTTCATTCGTACCAAATATATTAAATATTACTTTTATCATTAATTAATTAATTATTTTATGACAAAAAAAATCATTTATTATAAAATATGAATATTTAATGACATATATTCTATTATGATTTAGCACAAAATTTATCATTTAATTATTTGTTTCATCATTAAAATTTACGAATTATGAATTTCATCACCAAATAAGTAATCATCTTTTACAAAAATTTAATTATCATATAATATTATCTCTTTAATGACATTCATATCATCGTACGTTAAAATTGTCTTTTATCATTAACTATTCATTATTAATTATAAATTATTTATTATATCATAAAATATTATATATTTAATGACGATAATAAAAAAGTTATATTATTTTTTATATTATAATTCTACTAATAAAGTATTATTTTTTATAACATTTATCATAATAACTATGACTTAGCATTGTGAAATTAAAAATAAAAAATAATAATAAAATTACATCACAATATGATAGAAATAAATAATACTAAAAATTATTAAGAAAATTTATCATAGCATCCTCATAATATTCAATTTTAATAATATAGTAAAATAACTAAAATACTAAATATGTAAAATTTTAATTTGTTAACACATTAATTGTTTCATATTTTAAACTATGAAATATGAAAAAAAAAAATTTCAATACTAAAATTTGAAGTATTAAATTTTCATGGAGATTTTCATGCAAAAAGCCTGCTGTGGTGCACGATTCTTATTACAGTGAATTCGTGCCTTTAAGTAGTACTGCATAGGGGAAAACAATTCAATAGCTTACTCTACATCATATTCATTTCGTTTTATTGAGTACTATTGCAATGAGTTAAAACAGTTAATTGACCCTTAGTTTAAATCCTAAAACCCAGCAGCCACAACTAAAAAATTTAGATCTCCATGGTATGGGCATTAATCTGTTTAGCCCTAATCTTGTTTGTGGGGCTACAGGCATAAAACGGAATTCAAATCCTGGATATGCATTTACTTTCCAAAGACTTCCTAAAACAATGTACTTTGAGTCTCATAGTACTATGACTATGGGTCACTACTTAACGTCATAAGTTTGCCATAAATCACTAAAAAGCAGGAAATCTTATTCACTCTTTTCAATAAATAATCAAGTGCACCCTAAATTCAATTGTTATATTGTCAAAAAGTTCATTGATCCTAAATGAAAGCATAGAAAGTATAATCACAGAAGATGGCCAGAATTGGAACATAATTCTCCAGTATTGCCCTAAAGCTTATCATACCCAATTGCCCATCTAAGTTCGTTCATGCAATAAACCTGAGTAAGCTAATTCAAGATTAGGAGTGCCATGAATATATTAAAGCCAGTACCATGTTCATCGCACTTCAACAGTACTAAAAATATGGCCATTCCTATAAATGCAAAAGAAACACTGGGAAGTCCAATTTGTGTGAAATTAGGGAAGTACAATTAACGAGGCATGAAGTCCAATTTCAGAACAGTAATGGAGGCTACTCAATAGCATGGCAGTGGTTGATCCCAGTCAACATCAATGGCTTGAACACGTCGAGTTGATCCACAGCAGCGATTCCGAATTTAGATTTGACTCCGCAATTAGATTGCAATTTCGGCACCCTTCAAACTCTGCAGCCATGGCGACTTAATTAAATCCCAGTCACGATAGCAGCACGCAAAAGCCGAATCACATCCACGTTGATCGGCAACAGCAGTTCCAAAATTGATTCCGACTCACGTTCACCAGTCACGAAGTCCACAGTGCTGCAACGGAGTTCAATCGATCGGGGATGTCCAACCAGGTCCACGCTTTATTCTTGCTATGCGATTCTAAGATGTATATTTTCAAGATTGAAAAGATAGGCATTGTTCTTGCTTCTCGGAAGCTATATTTTTAAGATGGAAAATAGAAATCCTAAACGAGAGATGAGAAAAAAATGAATAAAAAGAAAATTATTTAATAAGTAAAATAAATTAAAGAATTTCAAAAATATATAAAAATAAAAATTTAGATTTAACATCTGTTTTCTTTTTTAAATATAAATTTTATTAAATATATTCAAGAAAAAAATATAGAAGATTCGTACTAACTCAGACCAACAGGTCTCCCCATAACACCCAATTTAGAATCTAAAATGTTAAGCCAAAAAAATCTAGAGCAATATCAAAATGTACAATATCACCAAAAAAATTTGGACATAAAAGTTAATAATTAGGATTAATATAAGAAATAGACTCCCTAACTAGTATATGAGCAATCATATTTGCTTTTCTTTTGACCCACGATAAGATCTAAAGGAATCTTTACATCAAAAGAATCCTACAATTATAAATAAGTTGACCAAATTCTGAGAAATCCTCATATTGAGATATCCCAGCATCAATCACACCTTTCGAATGGAGTTCAACATCCACATTGTTAGTGCTATAAGATTCAAGTCATAGTAGAGATTCATGCAAAGCATATACTTAAGCTATTCTGGGCTGAACATTATCTCTCAAATGACCAGAAAATTCTACAATAAACAACCCAAATGAATTACGCAAGATAGCGTCATACCTGATAATTACATACTAACTAATTACTCTAATATCCATATTGCATTTAAATCTTCCCGCACTAGGTACTTGCCAACAACTATTCATGACTAGGCCTGTGCAATCGGTCGGTTCGGCTCCGAACCGAACCGAACCGAAAAAACCGAAAACCGAAATGTTAAAATTTTAAAAATCGAAAAAATCGATTATGATGATATAACCGAACCGAACCGAACCGATAAAAATCGGTTCGGTTCGATTCAAACCGAAATCTGCAATTTTTTTTAAAAATTTATCGGTTCGATTCGGTTCGATTCAAACTCCACCGACTTTCACACTGTCAGGCCGAACAGAGCCGCATCGAAATCGAAATCCAAGAGGAACGTCTCAAATAGAAAAGATCCACCGCACCAAAACATCCATAGAACCCAGAATCCAGATCGTCCAGCTAAGCAACAAAAAAGCATAACCAGGAGGTGATTGAGGAAGAGCCCATGGCAAACACTGGCCGAAGGGAGATGAACCACCGGACGCATCGACGACTCCCTGTGAATCCACCGTCAACAACATGCAAAGCCCTCCCAGCAAAACAAAAGCATGTTCTCACAACCCCAGTAACAGGATCATCACCATATCGAAGAAACAACCCTCAAGCTAGCAAAATCGGCGACCTGGAAATGAAGCCAAAACAAGACCATATACAAACCCATAAATGCCGACAATTAGAAGCGATGAGGGAGACCACCGTCAAACTCCAATAAAAAATATACAAAAATATACATCTCGACCGAGAGAACTGCCCTTTAGGTAGGAAATCGGTTATTTCGGTTTGATCGGTTATTTAACACGTTTAAACCGAACCGAACCGAAAACCGAATAATTTTAAATATACTAACCGAACCAAACCGATCATTCCGATTAACCGAACCGAAAAACCGAAATTATTCGGTTCGGTTCGGTTTTTCGGTTTAAACCGAAATCTGCACAGGCCTATTCATGACATGTTGATGGCTACCATTAACTCCTCCTGTCGAAAATTGAAGACTTAACCAAGAAAATAAACAAATCTCTGCTGCTCGAACAATCTGATGAGGAACCGAGTGTTGATCAGGCCATAGATGCGCATTTCTCCCATTCCAGAGATTCCATAACAGCATACAAGTCTTGCCTTATAAAGAGATTTCAGACAAATCCAATATAGTTTTAATCAGAATAAAACTATTAGGCATATTTTGATCTAGAATAAGAAAACCCAAGATCCTCCAACACTTAGCTGCAATAGGATAGTGAAAAAGGACATGTAGATTATCTTCATCAATTCCACAAAGCTAGAGATACATTAGAAGGTAGAATACCTCTATTAACTCGCCACAAAAAAAATTTCACTTTTGGTGGCACCTGCAGTTTCCAAAGTTTTTTCTATGAGCGTGATATAATTGACTGCTCCAAACTTTAATCCATACTAACCAACAAGTAATACCTATATTTTACAGAATATAATCCGTTTTGTGTGCAATGCTAAATTCATTTATTTGATTACCTAGATATACTCAAATGAATATTTAACACACAAGCAATGTCACTAGGGAGCAACAATTCTGAGAGCAGCTACGAATTCCAACCTGTACCTTGCTCATTAATTAAACCTAAAACTCTGAGATTCTCCAACCCATCTACACAAGATGTTTCAACAAAGAAATTATCATCTCGACTAAGTAAAGGATTGTTAGTGTATTTGCCCTAAGCTATTATCTTGAATCTTTTTATATGTTATTTTGATTATTAATAAATGAGGTTTTATTATCATTATTATTTATTTGCATGTTACATAATAATGATTAACATCCCTGATTACTTATTATTATGTTGATAATAATAAAATATAACTAGTATGATTATTGATTGATAACCATGAGATAATTATGTATATGTTGATATAATTCAATAATCATAGATACTTGTTAGACAACAAAGTATTGGATGGACCCGCATTTAGGGGTGAGCATTCGGTCGGTTCGATTTTAAACCGAACTGAATCGAATAAATCAAAAACCGAAATTTTAGTATTTATGAAAATTGAACTGAACCGATTTTGGTCAGAAACAGAATTGAACCGAACCGGTCTGATTCAGTTTGATTCAGTTCAGTTTTATTGATTTTGATTTTTAATAATTTTTTATTTTTTACACTTTATTTTTAGTATTTTTAAAATTTAATTAAAATATTGTAATCTTAATATGATTTAATTTCTCTATATTATTGAAAAAATATATTATTATCACTAATTGGTCCGATTTAATTTTTTTAATTTTTTTTATCAAAACCGAACCGAACCGAAATAACCGAAATTTCTAAAATTAAAAATCGAACCAAACCGAAATGAATAAAAAATCGAAATGAATTTTCAAATTAATTCGGTTCAATCGATTTTTTCGGTTTGAACCGAATACTGCTCACCTCTACCCGCATTGAGATCATTACATGGGTTATTATCATAAGTGAATCTCAAAGTAGTCATGTCTTAATCCTTTGACTTGAGATTGTCATAGTTTCCAACATAAGGACTGTTATGTTTTGATATAACCAAACATTGTCTTTAATCGGACAATCATAAAGGTTATGATTGAGCATAATAGAAATTATATAGAGGATATTGAACAATCAAGATAGAATTTGTCCCTCTTTTTGAGAGAGATATCTTCTGGACCCCTCGATAAGTGAGACTGAGAAATACATGGCCGTGCTCAAATGAATTGATAGTATGATCAATATCATTTGATTTTATCAGTCTACTTAGATATCGAGAAATCACAAGTTTGAACATTATAAGTTTGACATTGACCATGACTTATGTTCAAACTAGATATCATGTGACAACATAATTAGTATGTGATGCTATGTATGATAGTTTATATGTATATGCATATAGATCACCAAAATGCAGGTTTTGCCAAAATAAGGTGCTTAGGTTATCTTAGTAATATAGGATGAGTAATAGTTACTCATTTATTTAATTATGGTTGGACTTAATTAGGCTATCAAAACAATTTTGGGTCTAAGGCATTAGATGGGGTATAACATGCATTTGACATATGATGTCAACACCTCATAATCTAAGATGTAATTGGTAAGGAGTTACCTACCTAAATAACTTAATTCAAAGCTGACTTGGAATTAGGTGAAATATGGATTTTAGCCCACTAAAATATGATTGTATTTGAGTGGGAGATTATTGTCACCTCAATATTAATTTACTAAATGATTATATTTGCATATTTTGTAGATCATTATGGCTGCTAATAATAATTCCACTTTATTACTGTGATCCATCCTTGAGAAGGATAAATTGAAAGAAAATGGGACTAATTTTGTTGACTGGTTTAGAAACTTGAGAATTATTCTTAAGTAAGAGAAAAAGTCTTATGTGCTTGATGAAGCTATCCCTGAACCACCGCCTGCTGATGCTACTAATGCTGTTAAGAACAAGCATAAGAAGCATATGGATGATTCTAATGACATTGGATGTCTTATGTTAGTAATTATGTGCCCAGAACTTCAGAAGGATCTAGAGCACCTTGAGGCTTATGAGATGAGTGTTCATCTCAAATAGGCTTTCCAACAACAAGCTAGGCATGATAAGTATGAAACCACCATTGTATTGCATGATTACAAAATGGCTGAAGGTAAATCAGTTAGTGCTCATGTTTTGAATATGAAAGGCTACATTGATCACCTTGCTAGGTTTGGCTATCCTCTGAGTTTAGAACTCTCCACGGATTTGATCTTACATTCTTTAACTGGTAGTTTTTCTCAGTTTGTCATGAACTATAACATGAACAACATGAAGAAATCTATTCCTGAGTTGCATGGATGCTAAAGACAGTTGAGGTGAATGTCAAGAAAAGGCCTACCCAAATTTTGAATGTCGATAAGGGTAAGCCCATGAAAAATAAAGGGAAGCCCAAGTCTAAAGATGGTAATGGGCCTAAAGGACGAGGCAAGCCTAAATCGCAAGCCAAGGTAAAAGTTCCTAAGGAAATAGTTCATAAGGAAGGAATCTACTTCCATTGCAAGATACCAAGGCATTGGAAGAGAAATTGCAAGCTCTATTTGGATGAGTGCAAGAAAAAGAAGAGTAGTGAGACTACGACTTCATGTATTTATGTTATAGATATTAATTTATCTATTTATACTTCATTGGTATTAGATACTGGATGTGGTTCTCACATTTGTACAAATGTGCAAGGTCTCAAAAGGAGTAGAAAATTGAAAAAGGGCGATGTGGACCTACGTGTAGGAAATGGAGCAAGAGTTGCTGATTTAGCTATAGGGACTTATGAACTTGTTTTGCCCAATGGGCTTTTGTTAATTTTGAACAATTGCTTTTATATTCTTATTTTGAGTAGGAATATTATTCAGTTTCTATTTTAGACGATGAAGGTTTTTCATTTTTTATTAAGAATAAGAAAAGCTCCATTTATAATAAAGATTTTCTTTATTGTATTGCAAATTCATATGATGGCTTTTATATCCTTAATCTAGATTATTCTAGAGATAATGATATCTATAACATAACTTCTATTATTGTCTCTAGAATCATCTAGATTAAGGACATAAAGGCCATCATATAAATTTGCAATACAATAAAGTAAATCATCTTAATTATAAATGGAACATTTTTTATTCTTAATGAGAAACCTTCATCATCCAAAACTGAAACTGAAATAATATTCCTACTCAAAGTACGAACATAAAACCAATTGTTCAAAATAAAAAAAGCCCATTAGGCAAAACAAATTCATAAGTCCCTACAGCTAAAGCAACAACTCTTGCTCCATTACCTATACGTAGGTCCACATTGCCCTTTTTCAGCTTTCTACTGCTTTTGAGACCCTACACATTAGTACAAATGTAAGAACCACATCCAATATCTAATACCCATGAAGTAGAAATAGATAAATTAATATCTATAAAATACATACCTGAAGTCGTAGTCTCACTACCCTTCTTCTTCTTGCGCTCATCCAAATAGAGCTTGCAATTTCTCTTCCAATGCCATGGTTCCTTGCAATGGAAGCAGACTCCTTCCTTAGGAACTATTTCCTTAAGAGCTTTTGCCTTGGCTTGCTATTTAGGCTTGCCTCGTCCCTTAGGCCCATTACCACCTTTAGACTTGAGCTTCCATTTATTTTCATGAGCTTACCCTTATTGACATTCAAAATTTGGATAGGCTTTTTCTTAACATTCACCTCAACAGTCTTTAGCATCCCATGCAGTTCAGGAATGAATTTTTTCATGTTATTCATGTTATAGTTCATGAAAAACTAAGAAAAACTGTTAGGTAAAGAATGTAGGATTAAATTCGTGGAGAGTTCTAAACTCAGAGGATAGCCAAGCCTAGCAAAGTGATCAATATAGCCTTTCATCTTCAAAATATGAGCACTAACAAATTCACCTTCAGCCATTTTGTAATCATGCAATGCAATGGTGGTTTCATACCTATCCTGCCTAGCTTGCTGTTGGAAAGCCTGTTTGAGATGGACACTCATCTCATAAGCCTCAAGGTGCTCCAGATCCTTCTGAAGTTCTGGGCACATAGTTGCCAACATAAGACATCCAATGTCATTGGAATTAACCACATGCTTTTTATGCTTGTTCCTAACATCATTAGTAGCATCAACAGGAGGTGGTTCTGGGACAGCTTCATCAAGCACATAGGACTTTTTTTCTTGCTTGAGCACAATTCTGAAATTCCTAAACTAGTCAACAAAATTGGTCCCACTTTCTTTCAGTTTATCCTTCTCAAGAATGGATTGCAGTGATAAAGTGGAATTGTTATTAACAGCCATAATAATCTACAAAAATATGCAAATATAAATAATTTAGTAAATAAACTAATATTAAGGTGACAATAATCTCCCACTAAAATATAACCCTCAACAAAAGTAATTATTATAATAATAATATTTTAATGGGTTAAGATCCATATTTCACCTAATTCTAAGTCAGCTTTGGCATGATGTTTAAAATTAAGTTATTTAGGTAGGTAACCCCTTATCAATTACATCTAATATAACTCTTAGATTATGAGGTGTTGACATCATATGTCAAAAGTATGTTTTACCCCATCTAATGCCTTAGGCCCAAAACTATATTGATAGCCTAATTAAGTCCAACCAAATTAAATAAATGAGTAACTATTACTCATCATACCTTACTAAGATAACCTAAGCACTTTGCTTTGGCAAAACTTGCATTTTGGTAATCTTAGTCTTGATAGGCATTTAATATATGGGTAGCATTAAACTTAAAATTTATAGTGAGGGTTCAACTTTCAATTTTAATTATATTGTCTTGCATTTATATATCATGGCATCCTATAAGCATGTATATATAAACTATCATGCATAGTATCGCATACTAATATATGACAAAAATATGTAAATGTGACATAGCATGGCCAAAATCTAAAAATAATCTTCATAAGTCAATATAAAGAACATAAGGGACAACCAAGGTGTAATCCTATTACATTAGTTGCAATGGAAGATATCTTTGTATCTTAAATTTGCTTGTCCACACCATGGAATATACTCATCATTGGAAGGTAACTCCACCATCATTATGGCAGCACGAATCTTCTCTCCTCCATCTTATGGATCTCCATTTACAAAATAAAAGAAAACCTATACTATTACATTAAAATAAACGACACGTATACCATATTTAAAAATTACATCCCATATAAAGATCCAATCTCATAGGTTAATAAGGTCATGCTATACACCATACCAAGACTTCACATAATCACAACATATTTCATATAAACATGTTATAAACTTATTAGATTAAAGTTTATTTGTTGCGGGAACGATATCTAAGGCGCTACGCACACGGCTGAACTTGGATTCTTCTGCAATGCAGATTTTGATTTTGTCTCAGACAATAGCCACCAAAACGCAATCAAACTCACATACAAAAGCTTAAAACCATATATTTACAACTCAAAACACAAGGAAACAATTTGAACTATCTTAAACTTCAACATGCATCATTAAAAAAAGGAAATCATTCGCTATCTACAATTTTGAAAACTTAAACCCCAAACTTTGCATGCAATGGAGATATTTTAAAACAGCTTTAAAATCCCTTTAGGATTCCAAATCGAAGAGAAAGTAAGAGTTTCAACTTACCTCTTTGAAGAAAACACAACCACAGAAAGAGATAGTTCGAAGAAGAGGAAGGGGTGAGCTCCAAAGGGACCCAAAAACTAAAACTTGAAACTCAAACTTGAATATTCAAAACGAAGGTAAAAATCCATGAGAAAATTAGTTAAAAGATGGATTTTTGAAGGAATGGGACAGTAGACTCATCTCTACTCAAAATAGAGAAAAACTTTTCTCCTTTTTGAGCTGAAATCCTTTTTTATTGGTGGATCTACTAGCCAACATTTGGCAGCCAAACCTGAATGGTTCGGTAACCGAATACTATTTTTTTTTAACACATCTTAAAATACTTAAAATTTATTTTATAGAAAATCCTTCTAAAGTTTTTGATTCCGAGATTTTGGATTCCGACAAAGATTTTATAGGAAAATTGAAATTCTGACATTGGAGTTTAGATGGGTATTATAGAAATGTTGTTAGAGCTTATAAAATTGACTATCCACTATATGTGAATGAAGCTAAAGTTGGAAGCCTAAGACTATTTTATTACTATTTTATTTCCTATCCAAAGAACTCTGAATATCTGATCAAATTTTAGAATCAAATTCATTAATAGTGATGAATCTAGTTTGAGCCTCGTCTATTCCTAATTCGTACTTGGATTCAATCTTTTCGATATGTTCATATTCATAGAAAATCAAATTTCACAATCTGCTCTGCATTTAGAGGTTGAGGAAACAATTATTTATTTGGATGGAAAATGATTGAGGCTATGGGATGAAAGAAAAGGAAAATGATGGCAAGATGTCTTGATCAAACCTACTTTGGTACTAACAGTTAGGAATCTGCTCAATTCAATAAAAATACTAAAGAAAAAAGGAAAGACGAAAAGAAAAAAAAAAAAGAAAAAAGAAAGCGAAAGGAAAAACAAAAGAGGAGAAATACAAAGAAGAAAAAGAGAAGATGGAAGGAAATGAGATTATTAGATTATTTCCAATTGAATGAATCTTCTCTGTGTATGATAATTTTTTCCGTCCATTCAAAAATCAGTTGCTTCCCATAATTTTTAAATTCTCCAACTCACTCCAGCTCGGCGGACATAACTTTCACTTAATCACGACAATTTCAAGGAAATTTGCATTATTTAAGAAAAACAAAGAAGATGGGAAAGTTTCAAACGACAAGTAATTGCATTTTTATAAGGACAAATCTAGCACTAAGCTTTATAATAGAAAATAATAATTAAATTTTATGTAATTCACGATTTATTTAAATAAATTTTTTTAAATCGATTGATAACTTTAATTAAACTATAATTTAAGATGAACTAAATATATTTATTTAAAAAATTACAATTATCTTTATTTATTGAAAAAAAAATTATAAGAGTGAAAGTTAAATATAAAACTATCAGATAAATATATGCTTTTAATCTGCGGAATAAGCCATGATTTTATTATCATTATTACTATTATTCTACTTAGTTGTATTTTGAAATAGTAAAATCCATCTAATTTCTTTTGGTCAAAATTTGAATTAATCAATAATTATAAAATTTGATTATTAATTTCTTAAAATTATTTCCTTCTAGATGGACGAATTCAGAGGTATTATGACTAATAAATTAAAAAGACAGCCTGATAACTTTTTTAAATATTTGATAACTTTTTTAAAAATACAGTTTGTTGGATAAGTGTTTTAATCCTTATTTTGATAACTAATACATAATTGGTGTGCTACTAATTATTTTTAAAAGTATTTTTGTGAATTTGTAGACTCCTAATTTAAACAAATGAAATTACTTTATGCTTAAGGACAAGTAAGAAGTTAGGTGTGGGGGTATTTGATCGAATGTAATCTCAACACATTTTTCATACTGTTCTTAGTACTGAATTGAATATTTTTCTAATTAAATTTGTATTTTTAGTTATATTTTACAGAAAACCAAAAAGAGAAAAAGATTTGATAAAAAAAGTATTTTAAAAGCGCTGAAATTGACTTGACCGGCGATTTGGGCAAACTTACCAGATGATCATACTACACAGAAGTCAGGAATGGCCTAGACTCACAAGTTGAGTTAACCATGCTCAGATGGTGGATTTGACCAGCAATTTGTCCAAACCACTGGCTAAATCAACAGTCTGCACAGAACCTGACAGTGAGCGAAAAAAATCTAAATTTGAAAATAAGAAGATCAGGTCTCCTCATTAAAAGCCACGAGACCCACACAATTTCTCCTCTTTCAGTGCGGTACCATATCCTCCTCAACTCAAAGAGTTCTATTCTTAGAAGAAACATATTAAAGGAAGGATTCCTAATTCAAAGCAAAGAAAGATTCCTAATTCAAAGCAAAAAAGGATTCCTAATTCAAAGCAAAGAAGAATTCCTATTCCCAAAAGGATTTTACTAGGGTTAAGCATCTATATAAGACCATCATTGAGGACAGCCGCAACATCTCTTCTTCAGCATGGAGCCTTCATCTTGAATTCTCTCTACTCTTTTGTATTGTCTTTGAAAGCAATGAATGGCTAAACTCTTTATTTCTAGTTAAAGTTAGGGTGAAATTTTAGTTTATACATAAATTGTGAGATCTCAATACAATTGTTCATATTTTATTCTTCCAATATTTATACAAATTCAGTTCTTCATATTATTATTGATTTGTTATTTGATCAATAGGACCCATTGTTCTTAATTTCAAAGTAATATATTGTTAGTATAAATGCTTGAAGTCCGTAATTATTTAGGTTATTCAACAACAAGTAAAAATTAGTGTAATCAACTAAGAAATTGCATGATCTAAATTAAACTCACCATGTGGTTTGGTTTTTTTTGTTAGAATTAGGTCTCTCTAATTCTTAAAGCGGTTGATAAATGAATTCCCAAAGACGTTCAATTGGCGAGCGTTTTTTGATTAATTTAAACCTAAGGAGAGATTGGTTATGTGGAATATCTTTCATAACTATAACTAATTTATTGGAATGAAAAGTATTTTTGTTTCGATGAATAATTTCCAAATTGAAATGGATCCTACATTTCAACTAGAAACTTGTTTATATTGATTTATTTCTCTTTTAGTTATCGCTTTCTTTAATTGTTTTGATTTTTATTCATCATCAAAACTCCCTTTTTTTTACTTTTGTTGTTTATTTTCCTAGTCACTATTTAGAAATTCATAGTATTAATTCTCTGTGGATTCGATCCTATTAACTCTGTACACAATTCATATTTGTTGGTTTTTAATAGGTTATTTTTGGTGACTTGGAAACCCATAAAAAATTAGCGCCGTTGCTGGAAAATTGATTTAAACTAACTTATTTCCTTTCATGACCAGGTCAGACGTAAAGAAAATCTACTTTACCACCCAACATTGAACGTACTTCCAAGAACTTGAGAAGACAAGCAAATACAAGGAACAACGCCTCAAAACCGTCTTCATCAGCAACCAGTGAGGAGACAACAATAGTCCTGGATCCTGCTGTACAACTAGCTGCAGAGGTGACAGACCTTACCGCAGCAAACACACTAGCTGCTGCACTAGAAGTACCCCATTGATTACCTGAAATGGGTAGACCAGAACTGTTGGCAGTTGAATTTGAAGTTGAACACATTGAAGTAAAACTTTTTATCCCACTTTAAAACTTTTCTAGGAAATTGAATCATCATGAAAGGCTTTGGTCTTCTCTTTATAAATTTTTGCATTTTTATAGGCATCATACCTTATTTCCTCGGATTCCTGCAAGTGCAATTTTTGATTAGAACTTGCCTCACTTAGGTTGTTGTTCCATTGCTTTACTGCCCATAAAGTTTTATGCTCTAATTCAACTGGTAAATAGCAAGATTTTTCATAAACTAGTCGAAATGGTGACATGTCGATTGGGGTTTTATAGGCTATTCTATACACCCATAATGCATCATCAAGTCTGTAGCTCCAATCTCTTCTATTAACATTGACAGTCTTTTCTAGGATTGTCTTTATTTGCCGATTAGAGACTTCTGCTTAACCATTTGTCTACGGATGATATGTTGTAGAGGTATGATAAGTAACCCAATATCTTTTCAACAATGACTCGATCACCCTATGTTCCTCGATCACTAACAAGCAGTTGCAGAATTTCAAACCTAGCAAATATATGATTTTTCAAGAAAACAGAAACAACCTTTGAAAGATGAGTTTTAGTGGCCTCCACTTCGAAACATAATCAACAGCAAGTAAAATATATTGATTTTCAAATGAAGATGGGAATGGACTCATAAAATCTATGCCCCACACATCAAAAATTTCGATCACCAGTGTAATACCCGGCTAGACTCCGGTATCGGAATTCCTACCGTCCGGTAGAATCTCGGATGTCGAAAACCTCTAGAAGGGTAAAAGTATATTTTTATGAAATGTTTTAATGTATTTTATGATTTTAATTAAAAAGAAAATTGAGTTTTGAATGAAAAAGACTAAAGAGGCATTTCCAGATTCGGCCACCGAACGTGGGATGGTTTAAGGGGGCAAGTTAGGCTTCCACAAGTCTCAAAGGTTCGGCCGCCGAACTTATATGAGATGTGGGGGCACGTTCGGCTACCGAAAGGTGGTCTGCCAGCCCTATAAAAGAGCTCCATGGCCGAAACGGGCGAGTTTTCTCCCCATTTTCGGCCACGGTGAGTTCATGCTCTCCTTTGGTTCGTTTTTGCTGTTTTTCCTCTGATCTTTCATGTTTTAACAAGCTTTATGTTGATTTGAAGAGATTTGAGCAAAAAGAGCAAGTTTTGGAGCTTGGAGACCCAAAGAGTTAAATCTCTCCCAACTCCAAGTTTAGGTTGTCTCTGTCTCGATCTTCAAGAGGTAAGAGCCGATCTTAAGCTCATTTTATGTTTTAAGTAAGTTTTATGAAGTTTTTGGGGTAGAAATGCATGTATAGATTTATGTTGAGTTTGTGGGTTTTTGATGTGTTCATGGACAATGTGGCTTGTATATGCTTGTTTGATGTGTTGTAGATAGGGCTTAGGATAGTTTGGAGCCCCTAGGAGCTTGTATGCTTGAGTATGCATGATTGAATGAGTTGGGAGGCGTTTTATGCATGTGGAGCTGAGTTTCTGCCCTTCTGGGAGAAACCAAGTTCGGCAGCCGAAGGTTCTTTCGGCCGCCGATGTAACGACCCGAAAATCGGACCGCTACCGGCGCTAAAATCCAGGTCGGCTTAAGGCCGCCGGGACCCGTAGCAAGCCTGACATGCAACCTGTAAACCTGTTCAATCCCATACATGATCAACAACATACATAAAAATTAAAACTTTTCTTCAATCAAGCACCAAACTCAACCTGTACATGTGCTGAACATAGACATAGTCATAAACATCGACCCCTCTGTGGGATCTCACCAATGCCCCAATGGCAAATACAACATATATTGAGTTGGTTTACATAAATATCATAAAAGATCTAGGATCATGCATTAAAAGGGATATCTTAAACATAGGTCAAGCACAAACTATAATCCTCAATATCATTACATTACAATTCATAACTTTACGTTTTATCATGTCCACATTCTATCTATTACATACAAATGACTTCAATACTCCTGCTGACCTCCTGGTCTACCCTATACCTGCAAACCTGGGGAATTTGGGAGAGGGGTGAGCTACTAGAGCCCAGTGAGCAGAATAATAAAGCATTTAAAACACATGCTATCATGAAATGCATCACATCACAACTAATCATATCAAGGATGAACTTGTCACCATTTAGCCCTCTACATAATCCAATCATGCCAGGGGCGTAGTGCAGGCCACACCTGGTCTTTCTCTTATACATAACATAACATACATAACCAATGGTGTCGGGGGCGTAGTGCATGCCACACCCGGTCTTTCTCTTACATAGTGCCAGGGGCGTAGTGCAGGCCACACCTGGACTTCCATATCATATCATCACGACATAACATATGAGGGCTAATGGATCATTCAACATTCATCCACATCAACAACATATTATGCAATGCAACATATTCGTGATTTCTAATGCAAACAACCTAAAATATCACATGGCATCCGTGATGCATGAACATGCTCAAAACTGATTTATTTTCTTGAAACATAAAGAGTTATTCTACTCACCTCTGGTTAGCTCTGACACTGACTGAAACAGATGACTCACTGCTGGGGTCCTCGGTTCCTCGGGTCCGAACCTACACAGGTGGACTCAAATGAGGGACCAAACATACTATAACATGACTCTGAAAACATCCCCCAAAAACCCTCTAAACACCTCAAAACATCCATGCAAAAACATGCAAAGGAAGGCTGGACAGGGCACTTTCGGCGGTAGGTTCGGCGGCCGAAAGTCCCTCCAGAGCCGAAAGTCAGGCAGGTTCGGCGGCACCTTCGGCGGCCGAAACTCCCAGACAGAGACGAAACTCATGCATGTTCGGCGGCACTTTCGGCGGCCGAAACTCCCAGACAGAGGCGAAAGTCCTCTTTCGGGGGCAAGCTTCGGCAGCCGAATGCTGCCTAGCGGCCGAAAGTCCCTTCGGCTGCCGAACCTGGTTTCTCCCAAAGGGCAGAAACTCAGCTCTTCTATGCATACACGCCTCCCATTCCATCCAAACATGCATAAATCTATTCTACAACACACATACACAAGCATACAAGCTCCTAGGGGCATCAACTACCTAAAACCCCATCTACAACACATCAAACATGCATTGGCAAGCCACATTATTCAAAAACACAACATTAACACATAAACTCCAACATAACCTAACATGCATTTCTACCCCATAAAACTACTCAAAGCTTACTTAAAACATGCAATGAGCTTAAGATCGGCTCTTACCTCTTGAAGATCGAGAGAGAGACGACCTAAACTTGGAGATGGGAGATTTCCAACTTCCTTGGGTCTCCAAGCTCAAAACTTGCTCAAAACTTGGAAATCTTCAAAACAAGATGAAAACTAGTGAAAAACTTGAAAGATTTGAAGGAAAGGACTAAAGATCGGTGAGGGGTGGCGGAGAACTCACCTTGGCCGACAACGGGGAGAAAAACTCGCCCGTTTTCGGCTAAGGGACCCTTTTATAGTGGCTGGCCAGGCCACGTTCGGGGGCCGAATGTGCCTCCGTATGCATGCCATGTTCGGCGGCCGAACTTGAGGTTCGGCGGCCGAACCTGGACTTCCCTCACTTATGCCTTCGGGGGCCTAAGGCACACCCGAAATGCATGCATGTTCGGCGGCCGAACTTGAGGTTCGGCGGCCGAACCTGGGTTTTCCTCTAAGGTTGTTTTCATGCAAAAACTCATTTCCTTTCAACTTAAAAACATCAAATACATTAAAATATTTTATGAAAACATGGTTTTACCCTTCTAGAGGTCTCCGACATCCGAGGTTCCACCGGACGGTAGGAATTCCGATACCGGAGTCTAGCCGGGTATTACATTCTCCCCCCCTTAAGAACATTCGTCCCCGAATGTTCCTCAACTAGCACATGCAGGGCATATAACATATCATACATAGAAAGCACCTAAAACACACAGGGAACTAACCTCAGAAAAGATAAGGGTATTGCTGGAGCATGGACTCCCGTGTCTCCCAAGTGCATTCTTCCATATTGTGGTGGTTCCACAGGACTTTCACCATCGGGATTTCCTTATTTCTCAACTTCCTGATCTGGGTGTCTATGATCCGCACTGGCTGCTCAACATAGGTGAGATCCTCTTGGATCTCCACATCAGGTTCACTAAGAACCTTGCCCGGATCTGACACAAATTTCCTTAACATAGAAACATGGAAAACCGGATGGATTCTTGCCATTGAAGCAGGTAAATCCAGCTTGTACGATACATTCCCAATCCTTTGCAGGACTTCAAAGGGTCCGATGTATCGTGGGGCTAGTTTCCCTTTCTTCCCAAAGCCAACCACTCCTTTCATAGGGGACACCTTGAGCAATACCAGATTTCCCTCCTGGAACTCTACTTGCCTTCTGCGGATGTCTGCATAACTCTTCTGTCTGCTTGCAGCAGTCTTGATCCTTTCTCTGATTATGGGTACTACCCTGTTGGTAATCTCTACTAGCTCAGGCCCTGCCAAGGCCTTTTCTCCAACTTCTTCCCAGCAAACAGGTGATCTGCACTTCCTCCCATACAAAGCTTCATATGGAGCCATCCCTATGCTAGCATGATGGCTGTTATTGTAGGCAAACTCCACCAGGGGTAGATGCTGCCTCCAAGAACCGCCAAAGTCCAGCACACACATTCTAAGCATATCCTCTATGGTCTGGATGGTCCTTTCTGATTGTCTGTCCGTCTGTGGATGGAAAGCAGTGCTAAAATCCAACCTGGTACCCATAGCGTTCTGCAGACTCCGCCAAAATCTGGAGGTGAACTGGGGCCCTCTATCGGACACTATTGAAACAGGAACCCCATGCAGCCTGACGATCTCGTCAACATACACCTGTGCCAACTTGTCCACAGAATAGCCACTCCTGACAGGGATGAAGTGAGCAGATTTGGTGAGTCTGTCCACAATCACCCATATGGATTCCAATCTGTTGGACGTCGCCGGTAACCCCACTACGAAGTCCATAGCTATATTCTCCCATTTCCACTCTGGAATAGGTAGCGGGTTAAGCATTCCAGCCGGCTTCTGATGTTCCAGCTTCACCCTCTGACACACTTCGCAGGCTGACACAAACTGTGCCACTTC
Source organism: Manihot esculenta (assembly GCF_001659605.2). Lineage (NCBI taxonomy): Eukaryota > Viridiplantae > Streptophyta > Magnoliopsida > Malpighiales > Euphorbiaceae > Manihot > Manihot esculenta. The sequence continues at coordinate 18,338,003 of NC_035174.2, read as the reverse complement.
TTTCTTCATCGCTGGCCACCAATAAACTTTCTTTAGATCTTGATACATTTTGGTGGCTCCAGGGTGAACGTTGTATCTTGCATTATGAGCCTCCCTCATAATGTCTCCTTTTAGCCCTATGTCATCTGGTACACACAATCGACTCCCATAGCGGAGGATCCCCTTACTGTCAAATCTAAACTCACTGTCTGTGCCTGACTGAATAGTCCTGGCAATCTTCACTAACTCTGGGTCCTCATGCTGTTTCTGAGCCACCTGCTCCAGAAACACAGGTGTCACTCTCATCTGGGCCACTAAAGCACCTGTACCAGACAACTCCAACTGTAGACCTTCGTCAATGAGCTTGTAAAACTCCTTCACCACTGGTCTCCTCTCTGCCGTGATGTGGGATAGACTGCCTAGTGACTTCCGGCTTAGGGCATCTGCCACAACATTCGCCTTGCTCGGATGATACTGAATCTTGCAATCATAATCACTCAGCAGCTCTACCCATCTTCTCTGTCTCAAGTTCAAATCTCTTTGACTCAGGATGTACTGCAGGCTTTTATGATCTGTGAAGATCTCACATTTTACCCCATAGAGGTAGTGCCTCCACATCTTGAGTGCAAAGATTACTGCTGCCATCTCAAGGTCATATGTGGGGTAATTCAACTCATGCTTCTTTAGCTCCCTAGAAGCATAAGCAATCACCCTCTCATTTTGCATTAGTACACAACCCAGTCCCACACGGGACGCATCACAAAAGACTGTAAAGTCCTCATCACTAGATGGCAGAGCTAACACTGGTGCCGAAGTCAACCTCTTCTTAAGCTCTTCAAAACTCTCTTCGCACTGGTCGGTCCACATAAACTTCTTATTCTTCCTGGTTAGTCTGGTCAGAGGAGCTGCTATTTTCGAGAAGTCCTGAACGAACCTCCTGTAGTAACCTGCCAAACCCAAGAAACTTCTGATCTCTGTCGCTGAAGTGGGTCTAGGCCAGTTAGCCACAGCTTCTACCTTCTTGGGGTCCACCTCTATTCCATTTTCCGATACAACATGCCCCAAGAATGAGATGCTCCTCAGCCAGAACTCACACTTGGAGAACTTGGCATACAAGCCATGCTCCCTCAAGGTCTGTAAAACCATCCTCAGATGATGGGCATGCTCCTCTGCATTCTTGGAATACACCAAGATATCATCTATGAAGACAATAACGAAGTGATCCAGGTACTGGCTAAACACTCTGTTCATGAGATCCATGAATGCTGCAGGGGCGTTGGTTAACCCGAACGGCATTACAAGGAACTCAAAATGCCCATATCTGGTCCTGAAAGCTGTCTTTGGCACATCTTCTTCCTTGATCCTCAGCTGATGGTACCCCGATCTCAGATCTATTTTGGAGAAACAACCCGCTCCTGCTAGCTGGTCGAATAGATCATCGATCCTTGGCAATGGGTACTTGTTCTTGGTAGTGACTTTGTTCAACTGCCTGTAGTCGATACAAAGTCTAAGGGATCCATCCTTCTTTCTGACAAACAAGACTGGTGCACCCCAGGGTGAGGTACTCGGTCGGATGAAGCCCTTGTCTACCAGCTCTTGCAACTGTTCTCTCAACTCTTTCAACTCGGCTGGAGCCATCCTGTAGGGAGGGATAGAGATCGGTCGAGTTTCAGGCATCAATTCTATCTCGAACTCTATCTCCCTAGCAGGTAGTAAACCTGGCAGCTCGTCTGGGAACACATCTAAAAATTCTCTAACCACTGGCACCGAGGCGGGTTCTCTAACCTGACTGCTAAGCTCTCTCACATGAGCCAAATACCCCTGACATCCCTTCCTAAGCAACCTACGAGGCTGAAGAGCTGATATCAGACCTCTAGGTGTATCCCTCCTGTCTCCCCTGAAGACAACCTCTGACCCATCCTGACCTCTGAACCTTAATACCTTGTCCCTGCAGTCCAAGGTAGCACCATGGGTAGATAACCAGTCCATCCCTAGAATGACGTCAAAATCTATCAAATCTAGAACCACCAGGTCGGCGGACAAGCATCTCCCCTCAACAAACACAGGACTGCACTGGCAGACTGACTCTGCCACTGATGGATCACACTTGGGTCCACTGACCCAGAGAGGACACTATAACTCAGAGATCATGAACCCCAACCTCTGGACGGCTCTCGGAGCAATAAAAGAATGAGATGCACAGGGTCCATCAAGGCATACACATCTGAACAACCAATGACTAAATTACCTGCCACCACGGTGTTAGATGCATCTGCCTCCTGCTGTGTAATTGTGAAGATCCATGCTGGAGCTGATGGACCTTCACCTCTGAAACCCGCTGAAGAAGAGGCTGCCCCTCTCCCTCTACCTCTGCCACTGGCCTGAGTCGTGGCTGGAGCTGCTGGCTGCGCTACACTACCTGAAGCTGTCTGCTGGGACTGTGCCACCGGGGCTGCTCTTGGACATTCTCGAGACATATGCCCCTCCTGACCACATCTGTAATAGGCTGTCGTCCCAAACCGACATACTCCCCTGTGTGGCTTACCACACCTTGCACAAACTGCATTATCCGCACCAGAGCTTGAGCCACCTCCCAATCCCAGACTGGACTTAACCTTGTTCCAGAACTTGTTCTTCTTCGACTTCCTAGGGCCTCTGTCCCACTTTTTACTACCTAAAGCTGCTGCACTCAGAGAAGAAGAGCCTGGGGTCTTAGAACTAGAAGGCTATGCCACTGACTGCTTGACTTTCCCCTCGATGATAGCACTAGCCTCCATCCTCCTAGCCATATCCACTATGGCATGGAAGCTCTCCCTATCTGCGGACTGAATCAAGGAGGAATACCTGGAGTGAAGTTTCATGATATACCTCCTTGACTTCTTCTGATCGGTGTCAAGAGTTTGCCCTGCAAACGGCAACAGCTCCAAGAATCTGTCGGTGTACTCCTCTACACTCATTTCCTCTATCTGCCTTAACTGTTCAAACTCAATCATATTCATCTCTCTTGAACTGTCAGGAAAAGCCCATCCTGCAAATTCATTTGCAAACTCCTCCCACGATAGGCTGTCCAACCTCGGGCTCACATAGTTCTTAAACTACTCACGAGCCTTTTTACATTTCAATGTGAACCTAGCCATCTGAATGGCTCTACTGTCATCTGCCCCTATCTCATCTGTAATTGTTTTTGTAATACCCGACTAGAGTCTGACACCGGAATTCCTGTCGTCCGGTGGAATTCAGTATGTCGGGATTCTCTAGAAGGGTAAGATTTATGGTTTTCTAAAGTAATGTAGTATGTTTTAATGTTTTTAAGTGAAAAGAACCAAGTTTTGAGCTGAAATGAACCAAGGCAGAAAAGCCAGGTTCGGCCGCCGAACATGCATGGCTTTCGGTTTCACGTTTGGCCGCCGAAGGTGGTCTGGCCAGCCACCTATAAAAGGCCCTCAGTCGGTTGAAAGGATAACTCTTGCCGTTTTCTTTCACTTTCTGAGGTGAGACCCTGTCCTTCTGAAGCTTTTCTTCATGTTTTCATTAAATCATGCAAAGATTTGATTGAGTTTTATGTTATTTTGAAGGTTTTGAGCTTTAAATGCAAAGTTGTGGATTTTGGAGAGTTTGAAGGAGAATTGCTTCAAAACTTCACGTTGGGATCATTCATCTACTTGTTTTCAAGAGGTAAGTGAAGATCTTGAGCTTGTTTTCATGTTTTATGAAAGATTTATGGGGTTTATGGAGAGAGTTGCATGAATAGGTTAAAAGAGAGGTTTTGGTGATTTTTATGTGAAGAACTTGTTTATGTGTTTTATGTGTTGTGTGTTTGGGGTTTTTAGGTAGTCTTTGACCCCTTTGAGCATATACTTGGGTGTATGCATGTTGAGGAATTGAGGAGTTTGAGTTTGGATTGGTTTTGGAGCTTTTGGCGAGAGGCAGGGCAAGTTTCTGCCCTGCTGATGAACTCAGGTTCAGCCGCCGAAGGTACATTCGGCCGCCGAACCCCTGAGGAGGTGAGAGGAGGTGGCTTCGGCTGCCTAAGCTTGCCCCCGAGCCTTTGGACTTTCGGCTCTGGAGGGAAGTTCGGCCGTCGAAGGTGCCGCCGAAGGTTAGAGACTTTCGTCTCTAGAGTGCCTTTTAGCCCCCGAAACTAGCCCCCGAAAGGGTTCGGCCGCCGAAAGTTGAGATTCGGCCGCCGAAGGTGCTTGAGTTTCGTCTCTGGAGAGGACTTTCCGCCGCCGAACCTGCCGCCGAAAGTGTTATGTCTAGCTTTTCTTTTGCATGCTTTGCATGAGTTTTAGAGTGAGATTAAGGGGATTCTTGGGGAGTTTAATAGAGTTACTCTTAAGTTAGTTTGGTCCCTCATTTAAGTCTTTCTGTGCTTCACAGACCAGAGGAACCAGAGAGAGCAGCAGTGAGTACTACTCCAGAGTTTACTGAACCTGCAGAGTCAGTCCAGACAGCCAGAGGTGAGTGGAACTAAACTTATTCTTGTTTTAATTTGAGGCATTAACTGCTTTTAGCATCTTTCATGCATCATGTTTATGCAATAGGTTGATTGCATTAGAATTCAAAAAGATGTTGCATTGCATAGCTATATTATTGGTGTGGGTAAATGCTGAATGATCCAGTAGTTCCAGACAGGAAGTCCAGGACCCCATTCTACGGCCTGGCAGGTATAGGAAAGTCCAGGACCCCATTCTACGGCCTGGCAGGTACAGTAAGACCAGGTTTCCGGTCTATGCCTGGCAAATGGTAAGTACAGGTGTTATATACACATATACATATACAGGACAAGAAGACCAGGACCCCAGTCTATGGCCTGGCACGGTTTACTGGGACTATGTGGTGACGGGTTTACTCTTGATGTGAATTGTCTGTAATATGACGCATTTCATAAGATCATATTTTAATGACTTATTTTATTGTTCTACTCACTGGGCTATAGAGCTCATCCCACTCCCTTAACCCCAGTCTTGCAGGTTCAGTGTACAGTGTATAGTGTACAGGGGAAGTCCAGAAGAGTTCAGAAGAGAGAAGAGATATGTAATAGCTTAGAGTGGACATGTAATATTAAAGAGATGTACAAGTTGTGTATTCTATTAGAATTGTGCTTGACTTAGTGTTGTATGTGTTGTAAATCTTTAGTTGAGTACATGATCTGTATGTATGTATATTTTTACAGAGTATGTGAAAAAACCAGGCTTAACAGGTATGAAATAACCCATCTAGAGCAAGCTCTAGTCAGGGGTACAGAGTACAGAGTACAGAGATAATGCATGCACAGATTAAGCCTTGGTACAGAGAAAAGAGTTTTTATTTTCACAGAAAATATATGATCATGTATGAGATTTACAGGTACACAGGGAGTATAGCAGGCTTGCTACAGGTTCTGGCGGCCTTAAGCCGACCTGAATTCTAGCGCCGGTGACAGTCCGTTTTGGGGTCGTTACAGATTGGTATCAGAGCCCTAGGTTCACATGATCGGACCTATAGAGAGAATGTCAGGCTCATAGAGGTTACAGTTGGTCAAGCACAATAGGAAATCATGTCCACTAGGATAGGATGTTGAGTTCTGTCTTGTTGATGCTATGAAATGCATATGCATGTGCATTATGATTGAAAATATGTTTATGTGCTGATATGCTATGTTATGTGTTGTTTTTTTCCAGAGAATTATAATGCGAGGAACTCGTCGATCAGCTTGATTGACTGGAGTCCCATCAGATAGTGAGAGATTAGCTGCTTGTCCTCCTGCATTGCCGAGGGCAAGGTCACAAAGATCTAGCAGGGAAGGCATGTCAATAGACCCTAGAAGGTCTGTAGACGAGAGCAGAAGAGGGATAGTTAGAGGAGGTAGATCAGAGGAAGTAAGGGAGGCCATGGAGACTGATCCATCTATGGATGAAGGTATGGGAGAATCTTAGGGAGGCGTTCAGGCCTCAGGTTTTGATTATCCAGCTGTTTCCCAGGATCCAGAGTATCCGATGGAGGGTATGTCGGAGTACTCTCGATTTGACCCATATCCTACATACATGCCATATGTGTCATATCCTTACTATTACCCACCATATCCTATGTATCCACCCTCCCCTATCCATCCAAGTGCAGCACACCCAGAACTAAATGAACCAGTACCCCCACCACCACAAACAGAACCAGTAGCCCCTGTTGCCCAAACACTTCCACGTAGTGCATCTGGCAGTAAGGTGAAGATGACTGAGTACCTGAAATTGGATGCTCCTAAGTTCAATACAGGAGATGATCCATTTGAGTATTTGAGAACTGTGAGGATGATTACTGATGAGTTGGGTGCAGATGATAGCAGAGCCATTGAGATGGCGAGGTTTACACTAAAGTGTAAAAAGGCTCGGGAATGGTTTAAGAACTATATAGAGCCCAGAATGAACAGTATGTCGTGGGGAGAGTTCGCCAATGAGTTTGCAGGGTGGGCTTTTCCTGATAGCTCCAGGGAGATGAAGATAATAGAGTTTGAACAGCTGAGACAAACTGATGAAATGAGTGTTGATGAGTTTACGGATAAGTTCCTGGATTTGCTTCAGTACGTGGGTCAGGCCTATGATACTGATCAGAAGAAGGCAAGAAGATATACCATGCGACTTCATCCCAGGTATTCTTCTTTGATCCTTCCAGCAGAAAAGGAGAGTTTTCACTCTATAATAGATGCAGCCAGGAAGATGGAAGCTAGTGCCAATATTCAGAAACAGTCAAAGGCACAGGCTTCAGGTTCTAAGGCCCCCAGTTCAAGCACTTCAGGTAGCAAAAGATGGGAAAAGGCAAAAGGACCTAGGAATAAGTTCTGGAGTAAAGTTAAGTATGGTCTGGGAATGGGTAGTGGCTCAAGCTCTGGCACAGCTATTCCAGTGTGTAGGAGATGTGGGAGACCACACAGAGGAGCTTGTCAGTTGGGATCTTCAGCCTGTTTTAGATGTGGACAGGTAGGGCATTTTGCTCGAGAGTGTCCCCAGGTGACTTTTGTGGCACCTTCCCAGCAGATGAGTTCAGGCAGTGTTGTACAGCCAGTAGGGCAGCCAGTAGCTCCAGCCATGCCTCAGAGCAGTGGCAGAGGTAGAGGAAGAGGGGCAGCCTCTACTTCAGCAGCAGGTTCCCGAGGTGGAAATCCGGTAGCCCCAGCACGGATTTTCACTGTGACTCAGGAGGAGGCTAATACATCGAACACAGTGGTGTCAGGTAATCTCATCATTGGGTGTTCAGATGTGTATGCTTTGATGGACCCCGGTGCTTCTCATTCCTTTATTGCTTCGAGAGCTATAGAGAGATTGGGTTTGATCAAGTCTGAGTTAGAGTATCCTCTCTGGGTCAGTGGACCCAAATGCGACCCATCAGTGGCAGTGTCAATCTGTCGTTTCAGTCCAGTGTTCATAGAGAGTAGATGCCTTCTAGCTGACCTTGTGGTTCTAGATTTTACAGATTTTGACGTCATTCTAGGGATGGATTGGCTATCTACATATGGTGCTACTTTGGACTGTAGAGACAAGGTAGTTAGTTTTAGAGACCAGGATGGGTCAGAGTGTGTCTTCAGAGGAGATAGGAGAGGTACACCCAGAGGTCTGATTTCAGCCCTTCAGGCTCGTCGATTGCTTAGGAGGGGTTGTCAGGGGTTTCTAGCTCATGTGAGAGAGCTAGATAGTCAGGTTAGGGAACCAACTTTGATACCAGTAGTTCGAGAGTTTTCAGACGTGTTCCCAGACGACTTATCAGGACTACCGCCTGGTAGGGAGATAGAGTTTGAAATTGAATTGTTGCCTGGTACCAGACCTATCTCTATTCCTCCCTACAGGATGGCACCAGCAGAGTTAAAAGAGTTGAAAGAGCAGTTGCAGGACTTGGTAGATAAGGGTTTCATCCGCCCTAGTACCTCACCTTGGGGTGCTCCAGTGCTCTTTGTCAGAAAGAAGGATGGATCCCTCAGACTTTGTATTGACTATAGACAGTTAAACAAGGTCACTACCAAGAATAGATATCCTCTGCCTAGGATTGATGATCTATTTGACCAGCTAGCTGAAGCAGGTTGTTTTTCTAAAATAGATCTGAGATCCGGATATCATCAGTTGAGAGTCAGAGAAGCAGATGTGCCTAAGACAGCGTTCAGGAACAGATATGGGCATTATGAGTTCTTAGTGATGCCGTTCGGGTTGACTAACGCCCCTGCAACATTCATGGATCTCATGAACAGAGTTTTTAGCGAGTATCTGGATCACTTTGTGATTGTCTTTATCGATGACATCTTAGTGTATTCCAGAGATGCAGAGAAGCATGCCCAGCATCTGAGAATAGTTTTGCAGACACTAAGAGAGCATGGTTTATATGCCAAGTTCTCGAAGTGTGAGTTATGGTTGAGGAGCATTTCTTTCTTGGGACATGTAGTATCAGCTGATGGCATTGAGGTAGATCCCAAGAAGATAGAGGCTGTAGCTAACTGGCCCAGACCCACTACAGTGACTGAGATTAAAAGCTTTTTGGGACTGGCAGGTTACTACAGGAGGTTCGTACAGGACTTCTCGAAGATAGCAGCTCCTATGACCAAACTGACTCAGAAGAACCAGAAGTTTATCTGGTCAGATAGATGCGAAGAAAGCTTTGAGGAGCTCAAGAGGAGATTGACATCAGCACCAGTGCTAGCTCTGCCTGTTAGTGACGAGGATTTCACAGTGTTCTGTGATGCATCTCGTGTGGGATTGGGTTGTGTTTTGATGCAGCAGGATAGGGTGATTGCTTATGCTTCTAGACAGTTGAAGAAGCACGAGTTGAATTACCCCACCCATGACCTAGAGATGGCAGCAGTTATCTTTGCACTCAAGATGTGGCGGCATTACCTATACGGGGTTAAATGCGAGATCTTCACTGATCACAAGAGTTTGCAGTACATCTTGAGCCAGAGAGAACTGAATTTGAGGCAGAGAAGATGGGTAGAATTGCTTAGTGATTATGATTGTAAGATCCAGTATCATCCGGGTAAGGCGAATGTTGTGGCAGACGCCCTAAGCCGGAAGTCACTAGGCAGTTTATCTCACATAGCAGTAGAGCGGAGACCAGTAATGATGGAGCTTTACAAGCTCATCGAGGAGGGGTTACAGCTAGAGTTGTCTGGTACAGGTGCGTTGATAGCACAGATGAGAGTGACACCAGTGTTTCTGGAGCAGATAGCTCAGAAACAACATGAGGACCCTGAATTGATGAAAATTGCCAGAACTTTTCAGTCAGGCAACAGTGCAGAATTCAGATTTGACAGCCAAGGGATCCTTCGCTATGGGAGTCGCCTTTGTATACCGGATAATAGCAATCTGAAGGAAGACATTATGAGGGAAGCTCATAATGCGAGGTATAGTGTTTACCCGGGAACCACCAAGATGTATCAAGACCTGAAAAGGGTGTATTGGTGGCCAGCCATGAAGAAGGAAGTGGCGCAGTTTGTGATAGCCTGTGAGACTTGTCAGCGGGTGAAACTAGAACATCAGAAGCCGGCTGGAATGCTTAACCCACTACCGATTCCATAATGGAAATGGGAAAATATAGCTATGGATTTTGTAGTGGGCTTACCGGCAGCATCTAACAGAATAGACTCTATATGGTTGATTGTGGACAGACTCACGAAATCTGCTCATTTCATTCCAGTTAGGAGTAACTATTCTGTGGATAAGTTAGCACAGGTTTATCTGGATGAGATCGTGAGATTACATGGAGTCCCAGTGTCTATAGTTTCATACAGAGGACCTCAGTTTACCTCCAGATTTTGGCGAAGTCTGCAGAGTGCAATGTGCACGAGATTAGATTTTAGTACTGCTTTCCACCCACAGACTGATGGGCAGTCAGAGAGGACCATCCAGACCATAGAGGATATGCTTAGAATGTGTGTTAGATTTTGGCGGTTCTTGGAGGCAGCATCTACCTTTGGTGGAGTTTGCCTATAATAACAGTCATCATGCTAGCATTGGGATGGCTCCTTATGAAGCATTATATGGGAGGAAGTGCAGATCACCTGTTTGCTGGGAAGAGGTAGGAGAGAAGGCTCTTGCAGGGCCAGAGTTAGTAGAGATTACCAGTAGAACAATGCCAGTGATTAGAGAGAGGATCAGAACTGCTCAAAGTAGACAGAAAAGTTATGCAGACCTTCGCAGGAAACTGTTAGAGTTTCAGGAGGGAGATTGGGTATTGCTAAAAGTGTCTCCAATGAAAGGAGTGGTTCGTTTTGGGAAGAAGGGTAAGTTAGCTCCACGGTACATTGGACCCTTTGAGATTTTGCAGAGGATCGGAAATGTATCATATAAGCTGGATTTATCTACTTCTATGGAGAGGATTCACCCGGTGTTTCATGTTTCTATGCTACGGAAATTTGTGTCAGATCCAGGTCAGGTTATTAGTGAGCCTGATATGGAGATTCTAGGGGATCTCACTTGTGTAGAGCAGCCAGTACGGATTCTGGACACGCAGATCAGACAGCTAAGGAACAAGGAGATTTCGATGGTGAAAGTTTTGTGGAACCACCATAATCTAGAAGAGTGCACTTGGGAGACGCGGGAGTCTATGCTCCAGCAGTATCCACATCTGTTTTGAGGTTAGTTTCCTCCTTTTGTTGTGTTTTTGTTTGTTTTAGGAACATCCGAGGACGAATGTTCTTAAGGGGGGGAGAATGTAATACCCGGCTAGAGTCCGGCACCGGAATTCCTGTCGTCCGGTGGAATTCAGGATGTCGGGATTCTCTAGAAGGGTAAGATTTATGGTTTTCTAAAGTAATGTAGTATGTTTTAATGTTTTTAAGTGAAAAGAACCAAGTTTTGAGCTGAAATGAACCAAGGCAGAAAAGCCAGGTTCGGCCGCCGAAGGTGAGGTTCGGCCGCCGAACATGCATGGCTTTCGGTTTCACGTTTGGCCGCCAAAGGTGGTCTGGCCAGCCACCTATAAAAGGCCCTCAGTCGGTTGAAAGGATAACTCTTGCCGTTTTCTTTCACTTTCTGAGGTGAGACCCTGTCCTTCTGAAGCTTTTCTTCATGTTTTCATTAAATCATGCAAAGATTTGATTGAGTTTTATGTTATTTTGAAGGTTTTGAGCTTTAAATGCAAAGTTGTGGATTTTGGAGAGTTTGAAGGAGAATTGCTTCAAAACTTCACGTTGGGATCATTCATCTACTTGTTTTCAAGAGGTAAATGAAGATCCTGAGCTTGTTTTCATGTTTTATGAAAGATTTATGGGGTTTATGGAGAGAGTTGCATGAATAGGTTAAAAGAGAGGTTTTGGTGATTTTTTTGTGAAGAACTTGTTTATGTGTTTTATGTGTTGTGTGTTTGGGGTTTTTAGTAGTCTTTGACCCCTTTGAGCATATACTTGGGTGTATGCATGTTGAGGAATTGAAAAGTTTGAGTTTGGATTGGTTTTGGAGCTTTTGGCGAGAGGCAGGGCAAGTTTCTGCCCTGCTGATGAACTCAGGTTCGGCCGCCGAAGGTACATTCGGCCTCCGAACCCTTGAGGAGGTGAGAGGAGGTGGCTTCGGCTGCCTAAGCTTGCCCCCGAGCCTTTGGACTTTCGGCTCTGGAGGGAAGTTCGGCCGCCGAAGGTTAGAGACTTTCGTCTCTGGAGTGCCTTTCAGCCCCCGAAACTAGTCCCCGAAAGGGTTCGGCTGCCGAAAGTTGAGATTCGGCCGCCGAAGGTGCTTGAGTTTCATCTCTGGAGAGGACTTTCCGCCGCCGAACCTGCCGCCAAAAGTGTTCTGTCTAGCTTTTCTTTTGCATGCTTTGCATGAGTTTTAGAGTGAGATTAAGGGGATTCTTGGGGAGTTCAATAGAGTTACTCTTAAGTTAGTTTGGTCCCTCATTTAAGTCTTTCTGTGCTTCACAGACCAGAGGAACCAGAGAGAGCAGCAGTGAGTACTGCTCCAGAGTTTACTGAACCTGCAGAGTCAGTCCAGACAGCCAGAGGTGAGTGGAACTAAACTTATTCTTGTTTTAATTTGAGGCATTAACTGCTTTTAGCATCTTTCATGCATCATGTTTATGCAATAGGTTGATTGCATTAGAATTCACAAAGATGTTGCATTGCATAGCTATATTGTTGGTGTGGGTAAATGCTGAATGATCCAGTAGTTCCAGACAGGAAGTCCAGGACCCCATTCTACGGCCTGGCAGGTATAGGAAAGTCCAGGACCCCATTCTACGGCCTGGCAGGTACAGTAAGACCAGGTTTCCGGTCTATGCCTGGCAAATGGTAAGTACAGGTGTTATATACACATATACATATACAGGACAGGAAGACCAGGACCCCAGTCTATGGCCTGGCACGGTTTACTGGGACTATGTGGTGACGGGTTTACTCTTGATGTGAATTGTCTGTAATATGACGCATTTCATAAGATCATATTTTAATGACTTATTTTATTGTTCTACTCACTGGGCTATAGAGCTCATCCCACTCCCTTAACCCCAGTCTTGCAGGTTCAGTGTACAGTGTACAGTGTACAGGGAAAGTCCAGAAGAGTTCAGAAGAGAGAAGAGATATGTAATAGCTTAGAGTGGACATGTAATATTAAAGAGATGTACAAGTTGTGTATTCTATTAGAATTGTGCTTGACTTAGTGTTGTATGTGTTGTAAATCTTTAGTTGAGTACATGATCTGTATGTATGTATATTTTTACAGAGTATGTGAAAAAACCAGGCTTAACAGGTATGAAATAACCCATCTAGAGCAAGCTCTAGTCAGGGGTACAGAGTACAGAGTACAGAGATAATGCATGCACAGATTAAGCCTTGGTACAGAGAAAAGAGTTTTTATTTTCACAGAACATATATGATCATGTATGAGATTTACAGGTACATAGGGAGTATAGCAGGCTTGCTACAGGTTCTGGCGGCCTTAAGCAGACCTGAATCCTAGCACCGGTGACGGTCCGTTTTGGGGTCATTACAGTTTTGACCCTCTCAAGGTACACAAATGGGTCATCTCCGGTTTCAAACTGGAGAGCACCCAGCTTCATATAGTCGGTCATCTTGACCTTGCTCCCACCAGATGAGCTAGGCTTAGGTATATGGATTGCTGGAACTGTGGGTTCTGCTGATGGTGGAGGAGGTGCAACATTTTCTGAGGTAGGGTTTGCTGGATTTGGATAGTAAGGTAAGGGTGGATACATTGGGTATTGTGAATATGGTGGGTAGTAGGGTGGGTATGGCATCTGTGTGGGATAAGGGGTGAAGCTAGGGTAATCCGATGTACTTCCCATCGAATACCAGTGATTTTGTGAGAAGTGTGGGTAGTGGGGTGGCTGAACAAATCCCGAGGCCTGAGTGCCTCCTTGGGACTCTCCCATTCCCTCTTCTAACATGCTAACTCCCAAACTGCCATCCCTCCTCTGTTCTACATCCATATCATCCCCCATGTCTTCTGACATTCCTCCCTGAACTGTTCCCCTCACTGATCTGCTTCTACCCAGATCCAGAGACCTTCTAGAGTGGCACTCCAGTCAATCATGCAGATCGACGAGTTCCTCTCATTTTGTTTTTTGAAAAACAGCACATAACAAGCAAACATTAGCATCATATGGTTCATGTGGGCACACATGAACCCTCACCACATACATCACATATCATAGCATATCATTAATGCACATGCATATATTCATGGCATTTCACATCATCATACAAGACAGGACTCCACATCCTATCCTAGTGGACATGATCTTTCCTATTGTGCTTGACCTTCTATACATCTATGAGCCCGACACTCTAGGTCCGACCATATGAAACCTAGGGCTCTGATACCACTCTGTAACGACCCAAAAATCGGACTGCTACCGGCGCTAGAATCCAGGTCGGCTTAAGGCCGCCGGGACCCATAGCAAGCCTGACATGCAACCTGTAAACCTGTTCAATCCCATACATGATCAACAACATACATAAAAATTAAAACTTTTCTTCAATCAAGCACCAAACTCAACCTGCACATGTGCTGAACATAGACATAGTCATAAACATCGACCCCTCTGTGGGATCTCACCAATGCCCCAATGGCAAATACAACATATATTGAGTTGGTTTACATAAACATCATAAAAGATCTAGGATCATGCATTAAAAGGGATATCTTAAACATAGGTCAAGCACAACCTCTAATCCTTAATATCATTACATTACAATTCATAACTTTACGTTTTATCATGTCCACATTCTATCTATTACATACAAATGACTTCAATACTCCTGCTGACCTCCTGGTCTACCCTGTACCTGCAAACCTGGGGAATTTGGGAGAGGGGTGAGCTACTAGAGCCCAGTGAGCAGAATAATAAAGCATTTAAAATACATGCTATCATGAAATGCATCACATCACCACTAATCATATCAAGGATGAACTTGTCACCATTTAGCCCTCTACATAATCCAATCATGCTAGGGGCGTAGTGCAGGCCACACCTGGTCTTTCTCTTATACATAACATAACATACATAACCAATGGTGCTGGGGGCGTAGTGCAGGCCACACCCGGTCTTTCTCTTACATAGTGCCAGGGGCGTAGTGCAGGCCACACCTGGACTTCCATATCATATCATCACGACATAACATATGAGGGCTAATGGATCATTCAACATTCATCCACATCAACAACATATTATGCAATGCAACATATTCGTGATTTCTAATGCAAACAACCTAAAATATCACATGGCATCCGTGATGCATGAACATGCTCAAAACTGATTTATTTTCTTGAAACATAAAGAGTTATTCTACTCACCTCTGGCTAGCTCTGACACTGACTGAAATAGATGACTCACTGCTGGGGTCCTCGGTTCCTCGGGTCCGAACCTACACAGGTGGACTTAAATGAGGGACCAAACATACTATAACATGACTCTGAAAACATCCCCCAAAAACCCTCTAAAACACCTCAAAACATCCATGCAAAAACATGAAAAGGAAGGCTGGACAGGGCACTTTCGGCGGCAGGTTCGGCAGTCGAAAGTCCCTCTAGAGCCGAAAGTCAGGCAGGTTCAGCGGCACCTTCGGCGGCCGAAACTCCCAGACAGAGACGAAACTCATGCATGTTCGGCGGCACTTTCGGCGGCCGAAACTCCCAGACAGAGGTGAAAGTCCTCTTTCGAGGGCAAGCTTCAGCAGCCGAATGCTGCCTCCAAAAAGAGGGTTCGGCGGCTGAAAGTCCCTTCGGCTGCCGAACCTGGTTTCTCCCAAAGGGCAGAAACTCAGCTCTTCTATGCATACACGCCTCCCATTCCATCCAAACATGCATAAATATATTCTACAACACACATACACAAGCATACAAGCTCCTAGGGGCATCAACTACCTAAAACCCCATCTACAACACATCAAACATGCATTGGCAAGCCACATTATTCAAAAACACAACATTAACACATAAACTCCAACATAACCTAACATGCATTTCTAACCCATAAAACTACTCAAAGCTTACTTAAAACATGAAATGAGCTTAAGATCGGCTCTTACCTCTTGAAGATCGAGAGAGAGACGACCTAAACTTGGAGATGGGAGATTTCCAACTTCCTTGGGTCTCTAAACTCAAAACTTGCTCAAAACTTGAAAATCTTCAAAACAAGATGAAAACTAGTGAAAAACTTGAAAGATTTGAAGGAAAGGACTCAAGATCGGTGAGGGGTGGTGGAGAACTCACCTTGGCCGACAACGGGGAGAAAAACTCGCCCGTTTTCGGCTAAGGGACCCTTTTATAGTGGTTGGCCAGGCCACGTTCGGGGGCCGAATGTGCCTCCGCATGCATGCCATGTTCGGCAGCCGAACTTGAGGTTCGGCGGCCGAACCTGGACTTCCCTCACTTATGCCTTCAGGGGCCTAAGGCACACCCGAAATGCATGCATGTTCGGCGGCCGAACCTGGGTTTTCCTCCAAGGTTGTTTTCATGCAAAAACTCATTTCCTTTCAACTTAAAAACATCAAATACATTAAAACATTTTATGAAAACATGGTTTTACCCTTCTAGAGGTCTCCGACATCCGAGGTTCCACCGGACGGTAGGAATTCTGATACCGGAGTCTAGCCGGGTATTACAGCCGAACCTGCCTGTGGTAGCATGAATCGGCTGCCGAACCCTGCCCCCGAAAGATGACTTTCGACTTTGGAAGGGACTTTCGGCCGCCGAAAGTGCCGCCAAACATGCATGAGTTTCGTCTCTGTCTGGGAGCTTCGGCCGCCGAAGGTGCCGCCGAACCTGCCTGACTTTCGGCTCTGGAGGGACTTTCGGCAGCCGAACCTGCCGCCGAAAGTGCCCTGTCCAGCCTTCCTTTGCATGTTTTTCTATGATTGTTTCATGATGTTCTAGGGGGTTTTTGGGGAGTAGTTTAGAGTTATGTTTATGTTCGTTAGGTCCCTCATTTGAGTCCACCTGTGTAGGTTCGGACCCGAGGAACCGAGGACCCCAGCAGTGAGTCAGCTGCCCCAGTGTCTAGTCTGAGCTAACTAGAGGTGAGTGGAATAACTCTTTATGTTTTAAAGTAATTAATAAATGATTCATCATGATTCATGCATCACGAATGCCATGTGATATAATAGGTTGTTGCATTAGAATCCACAAATATGTTGCACTGCATTCTTTACTGTGGATGTGAGTGAATGTTGTATGATCCAATTAGTCCCTGAGGAAAGACCAGGACCCCATTCTACGGCCTGGTACGGTATGAAAGACCAGGACCCCATTCTACGGCCTGGCACGGTATGATACGCGAAGACCGGGCGCCGGATGAGGCCCTGGGGCAATGGTAAGTAATGTTATGATATGATAGGAAGACTAGGACCCCATTCTACGGCCTGGCACGGATATGATGCTGGGACTATTTGGTGACAGGTTCACCTTGATGTGAATTGTCTGTGATGTGACGCATTCCATGAAAGCATGAATGTTAATATATGTTTTTACTATTCTGCTCACTGGGCTCTAGTAGCTCACCCCTCTCCCTTAATCCCCAGTTTTGCAGGTGCAGGGTAGACCAGGAGGTCAGCAATAGTAGAGTCTTGATGCATGTAATAGATAGTCGTGGACATGAATATGATGTAATGTAAAAGTATAGTATAGAAATGGTATGTAACGATGTTTATGGATGTTAGAGTTGTGCTTGACCACAGTATAATATAAATCCCTTTTAGTACATGATCCTAGATGAGTAATGATGTTCATGTGAACCAAACTCAATTTATGTTATGTCACCCCATGGGAGCATTGATGAGACTTCCAAGAGGGGTTCATGTTTATGATCGGGTTTGTCTATAGTGCATGCACAGGTTGAGTTTGGTAAATGAATGAAAGAATGAATGCATGTAAGGAAAAGTTCAAATTTTTATGTATGTTGTTGATCATGTATGGGATTAAACAGGTTCACAGGATGAATGTTTGGCTTGCTACGGGTCCCGGCGGCCTTAAACCGATCTGGATCCTAGCGCCGGTAGCGGTCCAATTTTCAGGTCGTTACAGATTGGTATCAGAGCCATCGGTTCATATGGTCGGACCTAGAGTGTCGGGCTCATAGATGTTATAGAAGGTCAAGCACAATAGGAAGATCATGTCCACTAGGATAGGATAAAAAGTCCTGTCTTGAATGATGATGTGAAATGCCATGATTATATGCATGTTCATTGATGTTATGATATGATGTGTGATGTATGTGATGCGGGTTCATGTGTTTGCACATGAACCATTTGATGCTACTGTTTATGTGATGTGTGCTGTTTTTCAGTAAACAGGATGAGAGGAACTCGTCGATCTGTACGATTGACTGGAGTACCACCCCAGGACGAGGGCATTGATGCCCGTCCTCCTGCATTGCCTAGGGCAATGTCAAGTAGGTCCAATAGAGAAAGAACAGTAAGAGACCCTAGAAGGTCTTTGGATCTGGGTAGAAGCAGATCAGTAAGGGGAACAATGCAAGGTGATATGTCAGAGGATGTGGGGGATCAGATGGATGTGGATCAGAGGAGGGATGGCAGTTTAGGAGTGAGTATGTCGGAAGAGGGAATGGGAGAGTCCCAAGGAGGCACTCAGGCCTCGGGATTTGTTCAGCCACCTTTCTACCCACCCTTTTCACAAAATCCCGAGTATTCGATGGGAGGTACATCGGATTACCCCAATTTTAACCCTTATCACTCTCAGATGCCATACCCACCTTTCTACCCACCGTACTCACAGTACCTTATGTACCCACCCCCATCTTTCTATCCAGGTACAGCAAACCCTACCCCAGGGGATGCTGCACCTCCTCCACCACCAGCAGCACCTATTGTCCCAGAAACCCAAGTGCCTAAGCCTAACTCATCTGGAGGGAGCAAGGTCAAGATGACCGACTATATGAAGCTGGGTGCTCCCCAGTTTGATACCGGTGATGACCCGTTTGTGTACCTTGAGAGGGTCAAGACAATTACAGATGAGATAGGAGCTGAAGACAGTAGAGCCATTCAGATGGCTGGGTTCACATTAAAATGCAAGAAGGCCCGTGATACGGATCCAATAGGACAAATTTCTAACAATGGTGTGGAGCAAACTTATATCATTCCAATGGATCCAAGAGTAGTTAAAAATCATATTCATATAATCCATATATATTTGGGGCGTGCTTTAATTCATATGGGACAGATTTGGTGCAACACTTGCAATCATAGGCTGAGGGAGCCTAATCAAACCTATGGGCTAAAACTACACAAAGGGAAGCCTAAAGTGAAGATCAAGTAAGGCTTTTGTGAAGATTCAGCTTTGTTATGATGGGCTTGCTATATTTTTATTATTTAACACTTATTTTATTTTACTTTTGTTTGGGCTTGTATTCTGGCCATACTTTATCTTTTAAGTTTTAGAGTGTTGGGCCATGTTTTGGGCTTATGTTTTAATACTTATATGTTATTTTAGTGTGTGATTGGGCTTGGGCCTTATGTGTTTAAATCAGGTCCAAGAAGAGTGTCTTAGGGTTTTATTTGTTTTTCTCCTTACTATATAAGGATAAGAAACAATTGTAAGAGGCAGCTTTTAATCAAACTTTTCAGAATTTCTTTTATGCCTTTGGCGTGTATTGCTTTGAGTGAGAGTGAGGATTTGCTTTCATCAATTGCACCAGGAATCTTGGCTAACTTATCAACTATTCGTTGTGGCGTTTGTCGGATTCTCATCTAAATCCTTCGATCATTGGTGTTTCAGCTTCTCTAAGTTTGGGGTGCCATAGGAGGTGGGTTTATCAGATCTTTGGATTCCGTATCTACTTGTGCGTGTGAGTTTGAGGCTTGTGCCATAGGGTTCCGCGTCAGTTGGTATCAGAGCCAAAAGTGAGGTAAATTCTTATTTATCTTAGGATCTAGGGTTTTTGAGTTTTCCTTTGTCTTTCTTGTTGATTTCGGTGAAAGCTTTTGTATCCATGGCTGCACCTTCTTGATTATTAATCTAAAAAAAAAAAAATTGAAAGCCAAAAAAAAAAAAAAAAAAAGAATCGCCTTTGCCTTATTTACCTTGATCTGGCCGAAATTGTGATATACTTCCTTTTTCGTCCATATTGCCTTACCTATTTCAATTGATTGCAGTAAATTATAGGAATCAATTTTGAATTTTGAATTTTGAATTGGGTTGAATCCAGATTATGAGATAAAAGAAATTCTGCCTAATTGCATCTACATTGATTTGATGTCAAATCCTTCTTTTAACACCAGAATTTTCGTCCATGTCTCTGATCTGAGAGAAATTTACATTTTTTTTTTCTGATTCTATTTGCAGTGTTTTGATACTTTCCTTTTTGGGTAGATTTAATTAGATCCACATTTAATTTGCTTTGAAGTGAATTAATTTCAAACTTTTGTCCAGGTTCGTTTTTATTTGAATTCAAAGTTTCTTTTTTGATTTAAACTTGCTTTTGCTTCCTTGACATTGCTGGAGTATTGTTTGCTTGGGTCTATACTCTAGGTGATATTTTCAAGTAGCACAAAACCTAGTTCGTGTGTTACTTTCTAAATTGTCAGTGTCTTCTTTCTAGTTTTTGCGCGCTTCGTTCTTTCTTGAGGTTTTCTTTTTTTTGTTTCATTAAACGCACCTTGTGGTTAGTTGGTTGACCTTAGTTTCTGAAGTGCAATTGAAGAATCAGCAAAAGAGTGGTAAGTGTGCAAACACTTGAGTTCTTTCTTTTCTAACACAATATTTGCTAGTTCTCTTTGTTCTTTGTTGATTAAAGGTAGGATGAGTAAAGATCAGAATGTCTCACCAGCGTCCACTTCTACAAGAATACCTCAAAGAACTCATAATTGCAATAATGACTGTGATGATTCGGATGTGTTTGTTAATAATGTGTTGCTTGCTGCACATTGTGAGATGCTTGTTGCTAGGCGTGCTCTGAATATGCAGGTTAAGGAAGAAAGCCTGAAACAACGGGAAAACATATTTCACACTAGGTGTTTGGTTAATGGAAAAGTGTGTACTGTCATTATTGATGGAGGTAGTTGTGCAAATGTGGCTAGTGTGTATATGGTGGAGAAATTGAGCTTGGCTTCTATTAAACACCCTAAGCCATACAGATTGCAATGGTTGAACGACTGTGGTGAGGTCAGAGTTACACGCCAGGTGGTTATACCATTTTCTATTGGTAGGTATAAGGATGAGACCTTGTGCGATGTGGTACCTATGCAGGCAAGCCATATATTGTTGGGTAGGCCGTGGCAATATGATAGAAAGGTGCAACATGATGGGCTCAATAACAAGTACTCCTTCACTCATGAAGGACAGAAGCTTATACTCGCTCCTTTATCACCTCAAGAGGTATATGCCGATCACATAAAAATGCTGGAGAGGGAGAGGGAGGCTTCGGCCTTGGCTACAAAGGTGAGTGAGAGCTTGAGTTCTGTGGAAAAAATGAGAGAAAAGAGTGAGTTTGAGGGTAACGAGGCTGGAAAAGAATCAAGACTAGTTCAAGGAGGGAAGATGGAGAAAGAAAAGGAGAAAGAAGAGGCTAAAGTTCCAATGTCAACTTCCATAGAGATTCAAATTGAAGAGGAAGTTGTAATGCATGCATCTAATGTAGTTGTTCTAGAAAATTCCATTAATGAGCTTATAGAAGAGGTTGTGAATGATGGTGGACATGGGGAGCACATGATTGATGAGGTGGAGGAGGTGAATAAGACTGTTTTGGAAGTTGTAGAAGAGAATGGGTCACATCCACATGATCTTTTTATGACTAATATTTTTATGTCTAGTTCATTTGTTCTTGATGTGCAGGTTGTTGATGAAAACATCCATGATGAAAGTTTTATACTATTTCCACCTATTCAAAAGGAGGTCTTTGAAGATACATGGGTGCCTAAAGCTTTCCTTCTTGACATAAATATCAGCAAGATTCGAGGACGAATCTTTTCTAAAGAAAGAGGGAATGATACGGATCCAATAGGACAAATTTCTAACAATGGTGTGGAGCAAACTTATATCATTCCAATGGATCCAAGAGTAGTTCAAAATCATATTCATATAATCCATATATATTTGGGGCGTGCTTTAATTCATATGGGACAGATTTGGTGCAACACTTGCAATCATAGGCTGAGGGAGCCTAATCAAACCTATGGGCTAAAACTACACAAAGGGAAGCCTAAAGTGAAGATCAAGTAAGGCTTTTGTGAAGATTCAGCTTTGTTATGATGGGCTTGCTATATTTTTATTATTTAACACTTATTTTATTTTACTTTTGTTTGGGCTTGTATTCTGGCCATACTTTATCTTTTAAGTTTTAGAGTGTTGGGCCATGTTTTGGGCTTATGTTTTAATACTTATATGTTATTTTAGTGTGTGATTGGGCTTGGGCCTTATGTGTTTCAATCAGGTCCAAGAAGAGTGTCTTAGGGTTTTATTTGTTTTTCTCCTTACTATATAAGGATAAGAAACAATTGTAAGAGGCAGCTTTTAATCAAACTTTTCAGAATTTCTTTTATGCCTTTGGCGTGTATTGCTTTGAGTGAGTGTGAGGATTTGCTTTCATCAATTGCACCAGGAATCTTGGCTAACTTATCAACTATTCGTTGTGGCGTTTGTCGGATTCTCATCTAAATCCTTCGATCATTGGTGTTTCAGCTTCTCTAAGTTTGGGGTGCCATAGGAGGTGGGTTTATCAGATCTTTGGATTCCGTATCTACTTGTGCGTGTGAGTTTGAGGCTTGTGCCATAGGGTTCCGCGTCAGCCCGTGAGTGGTTTAAGAACTATGTGAACCCGAGGTTGGACAGCTTATCATGGGAGGAGTTTGCAAATGAGTTTGCAGGATGGGCTTTCCCTGACAGTTCCAGGGAGCTGAAAATGATTGAGTTTGAGCAGTTGAGGCAGACAGATGAGATGAGCGTGGATGAGTATACAGACAGATTCTTGAAGCTGTTGCCGTATGCTGGGCAGAATCTGGATACAGATCAGAGAAAGTCAAGGAGGTATATCATGAGGCTCTATTCCAGGTATTCCTCCTTGATTCAGTCAGCAGAGAGGGAGAGTTTTCATGCCATAGTGGATATGGCTCGGAGGATGGAGGCTAGTGCTATCATCGAAGGGAAAGTCAAGCAGTCAGTGGCACAGCCTTCTAGTTCCAAAACCCCAGGTGGGGGAAAGTTAGACCCTTCTTCTCTCAGTTCAGGCAGTAAGAGATGATGTAATACCCGGCTAGACTCCAGTATCGGAATTCCGACCGTCCGGTGGAATCTCGGATGTCGGAGACCTCTAGAAGGGTAAAACCATGTTTTCACAAAATATTTTAATGTATTTGATGTTTTTAAGTTAAAAGGAAATGAGTTTTTGCATGAAAATAATCTTGGAGGAAAACCCAGGTTCGGCCGCCGAACATGCATGCATTTCGGGTGAGCCTTAGGCCCCCGAAGGCATAAGTGAGGGAAGTCCATGTTCGGCTGCCGAACCTCAAGTTTGGCCGCCGAACATTGCATGCATGCGGAGGCACATTCGGCCCCCGAACGTGGCCTGGCCAGCCACTATAAAAGGGTCCCATAGCCGAAAATGGGCAAACTTTTTCCCCGTCGTCGGCCAAGGTGAGCTCTCCGCCATCCCTCACCGATCTTGAGTCCTTTCCTTCAAATCTTTCACGATTTTCATTAGTTTTACCTTTGTTTTGAAGATTTTGAGCATTTGAGCAAGTTTTGGAGCTTTGAGGTTCAAGAACTCAAATCTCTCCCATCTTCGAGCTAGGGTCATCTCTCTCTCGATCTTCAAGAGGTAAGGGTCGATCTTGAGCTTATAGTATGTTTTAAACAAGTTTTGTGTAGATCTATGGGGTAGAAATGCATGTGTAGGTTTTTAGTGAGTTTTGATGATTTTTGAGTTTATGAACAATGTGGCTTGGATTGTGTTGTTGTTGTGTGTTGTAGTTGGGGTTTAAGATAGTTTGAAGCCCCTAGGAGCCAATGTATGTATATTTGCATGATTTGAATGTGTTATATGCCTGATGGAATGAGAAGGAGAGGTTTTTGTGCAAAAGGGAACCAAGTTTCTGCCCTTTGGCAGAAACCAGGTTCGGCAGCCGAAGGACTTTCGGCCGCCGAACCTGCCTGGGAGGCAGGCCTTTCGACTGCCGAAGTTGCCTCCGAAAAGAGACTTTCGTCTCTGTCTGGGACTTTCGGCCGCCGAAGGTGCCGCCGAACCTGCCTGGGTTTCGGCTCTGGAGGGACTTTCGGCCGCCGAAGGTGCCGCCGAACCTGCCCTGTGAAGCCTTCCTTTGCATGTTTTTGCATGATTGTTTTGAGGTGTTTTAGGGGGGTTTTTGGGGGATGTTTTTAGAGTTTTGTTCTAGTAGTTTGGTCCCTCATTTGAGTCCACCTGTGTAGGTTCGGACCCGAGGAATCGAAGACCCCAGCAGTGAGTCAGCTGCTTCAGTCATTGTCAGAGCTAGCCAGAGGTGAGTAGAATAAACCTTTATGATTTAAAGCAAATAAATTACAAAGTTTTGAGCATGTTCATGCATCATAAATGCCATATGATGAATTAGGTTGTTTGCATTAGAATTCACGAATATGTTGCATTGCATTTATGATGTTGATGTGGATTGGTCATTGGATGATCCTTTAGTCCTCATATGATATGATGATGTTACGGCATGATATGGTATGGAAGTCCAGGTTGTACCCATTCTACGTCCCTGGCACGATGTAAGAGAAAGTCCAGGTTGTACCCATTCTACGTCCCGGCACAGTTGGACTATGTAGAGGACTATTGGTGACAATACCATCCGAGATGTGATTTGTTGTGATGTGTTGCATTACATGATGGCATGAAATTTTAAATGTTGTTTTTATTATTCTGCTCACTGGGCCCTAGTAGCTCACCCCTTTCCCTAATCCCCCAGGATTGCAGGTACGGGCTAGACAGAGAAGTCAAGAAGAGTGAAGTCTTGTGTTTGTAATAGATAGGAAGTGGACATGATAAATTGTATAATGATTAGTTATGTTATGTATAATGATATTGAGGATTAGAACTTGTGCTTGACCCTATGTGTATGGTATCCTTTAATACATGATCTATAATGTTTATGTAAACCAGCTCAACACAGGTTATGTCACCCATTGGGGTAATGATGAGATCCCACGGAGGGATTAATGTTTATGTTTATGCTATGTATAGTGCATGCACAGGTTGAGTCTGGTGTATGAGGAAAAGAAAAGTTTTAATTTTTATGTATGTTTGTTGATCATGTATGGGATAAAACAGGTTTACAGGTTACATGTCAGGCTTGCTACGGGTCCCGGCGGCCTTAAGCCGACCTGGATTCTAGCACCGGTAGCGGTCCAATTTTCGGGTCGTTACAGAGTGGTATCAGAGCCCTAGGTTCATATGGTCGGACCTAGAGTGTCGGGCTCATAGATGTCATAGAAGGTCAAGCACAATAGGAAGATCATGTCCACTAGGATAGGATGTGGAGTCCTGTCTTGCATGATGATGTGAAATGCCATGACTATATGCATGTGCATTAATGATATGCTATGATATGTGATGTATGTGATGAGGGTTCATGTGTGCCCACATGAACCATGTGATGCTAATGTTTGCTTGTTATGTGCTGCTTTTCAGAAACAGGATGAGAGGAACTCGTCGATCAGCAAGATTGACTGGAGTACCACCTGAGGATGAGGGCACGAGCGCCCGTCCTCCAGCATTGCCTAGGGCAATGTCTAGTAGGCCTAATAGAGAAAGAGCAGTAAGAGACCCTAGAAGGTCTTTGGATCTGGGTAGAAGCAGGTCAGTGAGGGGAACAGTTCAGGGAGGATTGTCAGAGGACATGGGGGATGATATGGATGTAGAGTAGAGGAGGGATGGCAGTTTGGGAGTCAGCATGTCAGAAGAGGGAATGGGAGAGTCCTAAGGAGGCACTCAGGCCTCGGGATTTGTTCAGCCACCCCACTACCCACACTTCTCACAAAATCCCGAGTATTCGATGGGAGGTACATCGGATTACCCTAGCTTCACCCCTTATCCCACACAGATGCCATACCCACCCTACTACCCACCATACTCACAGTACCCAATGTATCCACCCCCACCTTACTATCCAAATCTAGCTAACCCTACCTCAGAAAATGTTGTTCCTCCACCACCTACAGAACCAGCAGCCCCAGTTACTCAACCTCCTAGATCTAGCTCAGCCAGTGGGAGCAAGGTCAAGATGACCGACTACATGAAACTGGGTGCTCCTCAGTATGAAAAAGGGGATGACCCGTTTGTGTATCTTGAGAGGGTAAAGGTGATCACAGATGAGATTGGGGCAGATGATAGTAGAGCCATTCAGATGGCTGGGTTCACACTCAAATGCAAGAAGGCCCGTGAGTGGTTTAAGAATTATGTGAACCCTAGGGTGGATAGCATGTCTTGGGAAGAGTTTGCAAACGAGTTTGCGGGATGGGCTTTTCCCGATAGCTCAAGGGAGCTGAAGATGATAGAGTTTGAGCAGTTGAGGCAGACCGATGATATGGGTGTAGAAGAGTTCACAGACAGGTTCTTGGAGCTGTTGCCATTTGTAGGGCAAAACCTTGACACAGACCAGAAGAAAGGTCAAGGAGGTATATCATGAAACTCCACTCCAGATATTCCTCCTTGATCCAGTCAGCAGATAGGGAGAGCTTCCATGCCATAGTGGATATGGCCCGGAAAATGGAGGCCAGTGCCATCGTTCAGGGGACAGTTAAACAGTCAGTGGCACAGCCTTCTGGTTCTAAGACCCCAGGCTCTTCTTCTTTTAGTGCAGCAGCTACAGGTAGCAAAAAGTGGAGTAACACCACTAGGAAGCCCAAGAAGAACAAGTTTTGGAACAAAGTCAAGGCTAGTCTGGGACTAGGGAGTGGCTCAAGCTCTGGTGCGGATAATGCAGTTTGTGCAAGGTGTGGTGAGCCACACAAGGGAGTATGTCGGTTTGGGACGACAGCCTGTTTCAGATGTGGCCAGGAGGGGCATATGGCTCGAGAATGTCCAAGAGCAGTCCCAATGGCACAGTCCCAGCAGACAGCCTCAGGCAGTGTAGCGCAGCCAGCAGCTCCAGCCATGACTCAGGCCAATGGCAGAGGCAGAGGGAGAGGGGCAGCCTCTTCTTCAGCGGGTTTCAGAGGTGAAGGTCCATCAGCTCCAGCACGGATCTTCACAATGACTCAGCAAGAGGCAGATGCATCTAACACCGTGGTGGCAGGTAACTTAGTCATTGGTTGTTCAGATGTGTATGCCTTGATGGACCCTGGTGCATCTCATTCTTTTATTGCTCCGAGAGCCGTCCAGAGGTTGGGGTTGATGATCTCTGAGTTAGAGTGTCCTCTCTGGGTCAGTGGACCCAAGTGTGATCCATCAGTGGCAAAGTCAGTCTGCCAGTGCAGTCCAGTCTTTGTTGAGGGAAGATGCCTTTCCGCCGACTTTGTGGTTCTAGATTTGACAGATTTTGACGTCATTCTAGGGATGGACTGGTTATCTACCTATGGTGCTACCTTGGACTGCAGGGACAAGGTAGTCAGGTTCAGAGGTCAGGATGGGTCAGAGGTTGTCTTCAGGGGAGACAGGAGGGGTACACCTAGAGTTCTGATATCAGCTCTTCAGGCTCGTAGGTTGCTTAGGAAGGGATGTCAGGGGTATTTGGCTCATGTGAGAGAGCTTAGCAGTCAGGTTAGAGAGCCCGCCTCAGTGCCAGTGGTTAGAGAGTTTCTAGACGTCTTTCCAAACGAGCTGCCAGGGTTACCACCTGCTAGGGAGATAGAGTTCGAGATAGAATTGATGCCTGGAACCCGACCGATCTCTATCCCTCCCTACAAGATGGCTCCAGCCGAGTTGAAAGAGTTGAAAGAACAGTTGCAAGAGCTGGTAGACAAGGGCTTCATCCGACCGAGCACCTCACCTTGGGGCGCTCCAGTCTTGTTCGTCAGAAAGAAGGATGGATCCCTTAGACTTTGTATCGACTACAGGCAGTTGAACAAAGTCACTACCAAGAATAAGTACCCATTGCCAAGGATCGACGATCTATTCGACCAGCTAGCAGGAGCGGGTTGTTTTTCCAAAATAGATCTGAGATCAGGGTACCATCAGCTGAGGATCAGAGAGGAAGATGTGCCAAAGACAGCTTTCAGGACCAGATATGGGCATTTTGAGTTCCTTGTAATGCCGTTCGGGTTAACCAACGCCCCTGCAGCATTCATGGATCTCATGAACATAGTGTTTAGCCAATACCTGGATCACTTTGTTATTGTCTTCATAGATGATATCTTAGTGTATTCCAGGAATGCAGAGGAGCATGCCCATCATCTGAGGTTGGTTCTGCAGACCTTGAGGGAACACGGCTTGTATGCCAAGTTCTCCAAGTGTGAGTTCTGGCTGAGAAGCATTTCCTTCTTGGGGCATGTAGTGTCAGAGAATGGTATTGAGGTGGACCCCAAGAAGGTAGAAGCTGTGGCTAACTAGCCTAGACCCACTTCAGTGACAGAGATCAGGAGCTTCTTGGGTTTGGCAGGTTACTACAGGAGGTTCGTCCAGGACTTCTCAAAAATTGCAGCTCCTCTGACCAAGTTAACCAAGAAGAATCAAAAGTTTGTGTGGACCGACCAGTGCGAAGAGAGCTTTAAAGAGCTTAAGAAGAGGTTGACTTCGGCGCCAGTGTTAGCTCTGCCATCTAGTGATGAAGACTTTACAGTCTTTTGTGATGCGTCCCGTGTGGGACTGGGTTGTGTACTAATGCAGAATGAAAGGTTGATTACTTATGCTTCTAGACAGCTGAAGAAGCATGAGTTGAATTACCCCACACATGACCTTGAGATGGCAGCAGTAATCTTTGCACTCAAGATGTGGAGGCACTACCTCTATGGGGTAAAGTGTGAGATCTTTACAGATCATAAAAGCCTGCAGTACATCCTGAGTCAAAGAGATTTGAATTTGAGACAGAGGAGATGGGTAGAGCTGCTGAGTGACTATGATTGCAAGATTCAATATCATCTGGGTAAGGCGAATGTCGTGGCAGACGCCCTAAGCTGGAAGTCACTAGGCAATCTATCCCACATCACGGCTGAGAGGAGACCAGTGGTGAAAGAGTTTTACAAGCTCATTGAGGAAGGTCTACAGTTGGAGTTGTCTGGTACAGGTGCTTTGGTGGCCCAGATGAGAGTGACACCTGTGTTTCTGGAGCAAGTGGCTCAGAAACAGCATGAGGATCCAGAGTTAGTGAAGATTGCCAAGACTGTTCAGCCAGGCAAGGACAATGAGTTCAGATTTGACGGTAAGGGGATCCTCCGCTATGGGAGTTGATTGTGTGTACCAGACGACATAGGGCTAAAAGGAGACATTATTAGGGAGTCTCATAATGCAAGATACAACATTCACCCCGGAGCCACCAAGATGTACCAAGATATGAAGAAAGTGTATTGGTGGCCAGCCATGAAGAGAGAAGTGGCACAATTCGTGTCAGCCTGCGAAGTGTGTCAGAGGATGAAGCTGGAACATCAGAAGCCGGCTGGAATGCTTAACCCGCTACCTATTCCAAAGTGGAAATGGGAGAATATAGCTATGGACTTCGTAGTGGGGTTACCGGCGACGTCCAACAGATTGGACTCCATATGGGTGATTGTGGACAGACTCACCAAATCTGCTCACTTCATCCCTGTCAGGAGTGGCTATTCTGTTGACAAGTTGGCACAGGTGTATGTAGATGAGATTGTCAGGCTACATGGGGTTCCTGTTTCTATAGTGTCCGATAGAGGGCCCCAGTTCACCTCCAGATTTTTGCGGAGTCTGCAAAACGCCATGGGTACCATATTAGATTTTAGCACTGCCTTCCATCCACAGACAGACGGACAGTCAGAGAGGACCATCCAGACTATCGAGGATATGCTGAGAATGTGTGTGCTGGACTTTGGCGGTTCTTGGAGGCAGCATCTATCTTTGGTGGAGTTTGCCTACAATAACAGCCATCATGCTAGCATCGGGATGGCTCCATATGAAGCTTTGTATGGAAGGAAGTGCAGGTCACCGGTTTGCTGGGAGGAAGTTGGAGAAAAGGCCTTGGCAGGGCCTGAGCTAGTAGAGATCACCAGCAGGATGGTACCCATAATCAGAGAAAGAATCAAGACTGCTGCAAGCAGACAGAAGAGTTATGCAGACATCCGCAGAAGGCTAGTAGAGTTTCAGGAGGGGGATCTGGTATTGCTTAAGGTGTCCCCAATGAAAGGAGTGGTTCGGTTCGGGAAGAAAGGTAAGCTGGCTCCACGGTACATCGGACCCTTTGAAGTCCTGCAAAGGATTGGGAATGTATCGTACAAGCTGGATTTACCAGCTTCAATGGCAAGAATCCATCCGGTTTTCCATGTTTCTATGTTGAGAAAGTTTGTGTCAAATCCGGGCAAGGTTCTTAGTGAGCCAGATGTGGAGATTCAAGAGAATCTCACTTATGTTGAGCAGCCAATACGGATCCTAGACACCCAGATCAGGAAGTTGAGGAACAAGGAAATCCCGATGGTGAAAGTCCTTTGGAACCACCATAATTTGGAAGAATGCACTTGGGAGACACGGGAGTCCATGCTCCAGCAATACCCTTATCTTTTCTAAGGTTAGTTTCTTATATGTTTCATGTGTTCTACGCGTATGATATGTTATATGCCTTGCATGTGCTAGTTGAGGAACATTCGGGGACGAATGTTCTTAAGGGGGGGAGAATGTAATACCCGGCTAGACTCCGGTATCGGAATTCCGACCGTCCGGTGGAATCTCGGATGTCGGAGACCTCTAGAAGGGTAAAACCATGTTTTCACAAAATATTTTAATGTATTTGATGTTTTTAAGTTAAAAGGAAATGAGTTTTTGCATGAAAATAATCTTGGAGGAAAACCCAGGTTCGGCCGCCGAACATGCATGCATTTCGGGTGAGCCTTAGGCCCCCGAAGGCATAAGTGAGGGAAGTCCAGGTTCGGCCGCCGAACCTCAAGTTCGGCCGCCGAACATTGCATGCATGCGGAGGCACATTCGGCCCCCGAACGTGGCCTGGCCAGCCACTATAAAAGGGTCCCTTAGCCGAAAACGGGCAAACTTTTTCCCCGTCGTCGGCCAAGGTGAGCTCTCCGCCATCCCTCACCGATCTTGAGTCCTTTCCTTCAAATCTTTCACGATTTTCATTAGTTTTACCTTTGTTTTGAAGATTTGGAGCTTTTGAGCAAGTTTTGGAGCTTTGAGGTTCAAGAACTCAAATCTCTCCCATCTTCGAGCTAGGGTCATCTCTCTCTCGATCTTCAAGAGGTAAGGGTCGATCTTGAGCTTATAGTATGTTTTAAACAAGTTTTGTGTAGATCTATGGGGTAGAAATGCATGTGTAGGTTTTTAGTGAGTTTTGATGATTTTTGAGTTTATGAACAATGTGGCTTGGATTGTGTTGTTGTTGTGTGTTGTAGTTGGGGTTTAAGATAGTTTGAAGCCCCTAGGAGCCAATGTATGTATATTTGCATGATTTGAATGTGTTATATGCATGATGGAATGAGAAGGAGAGGTTTTTGTGCAAAAGGGTACCAAGTTTCTGCCCTTTGGCAGAAACCAGGTTCGGCAGCCGAAGGACTTTCGGCCGCCGAACCTGCCTGGGAGGCAGGCCTTTCGACTGCCGAAGTTGCCCCCGAAAAGAGACTTTCGTCTCTGTCTGGGACTTTCGGCCGCCGAAGGTGCCGCCGAACCTGCCTGGGTTTCGGCTCTGGAGGGACTTTCGGCCGCCGAAGGTGCCGCCGAACCTGCCCTGTCCAGCCTTCCTTTGCATGTTTTTGCATGATTGTTTTGAGGTGTTTTAGGGGGTTTTTGGGGGATGTTTTTAGAGTTTTGTTCTAGTAGTTTGGTCCCTCATTTGAGTCCACCTGTGTAGGTTCGGACCCGAGGAATCGAAGACCCCAGCAGTGAGTCAGCTGCTTCAGTCATTGTCAGAGCTAGCCAGAGGTGAGTAGAATAAACCTTTATGATTTAAAGCAAATAAATTACAAAGTTTTGAGCATGTTCATGCATCATAAATGCCATGTGATGAATTAGGTTGTTTGCATTAGAATTCACGAATATGTTGCATTGCATTTATGATGTTGATGTGGATTGGTCATTGGATGATCCTTTAGTCCTCATATGATATGATGATGTTACGGCATGATATGGTATGGAAGTCCAGGTTGTACCCATTCTACGTCCCTGGCACGATGTAAGAGAAAGTCCAGGTTGTACCCATTCTACGTCCCGGCACAGTTGGACTATGTAGAGGACTATTGGTGACAATACCATCCGAGATATGATTTGTTGTGATGTGTTGCATTACATGATGGCATGAAATTTTAAATGTTGTTTTTATTATTCTGCTCACTGGGCCCTAGTAGCTCACCCCTTTCCCTAATCCCCCAGGATTGCAGGTACGGGCTAGACAGAGAAGTCAAGAAGAGTGAAGTCTTGTGTTTGTAATAGATAGGAAGTGGACATGATAAATTGTATAATGATTAGTTATGTTATGTATAATGATATTGAGGATTAGAACTTGTGCTTGACCCTATGTGTATGGTATCCTTTAATACATGATCTATAATGTTTATGTAAACCAGCTCAACACAGGTTATGTCACCCATTGGGGTAATGATGAGATCCCACAGAGGGATTAATGTTTATGTTTATGCTATGTATAGTGCATGCACAGGTTGAGTCTGGTGTATGAGGAAAAGAAAAGTTTTAATTTTTATGTATGTTTGTTGATCATGTATGGGATAAAACAGGTTTACAGGTTACATGTCAGGCTTGCTACGGGTCCCGGCGGCCTTAAGCCGACCTGGATTCTAGCGCCGGTAGCGGTCCGATTTTTGGGTCGTTACAGATGAGGTAAGGCCAAGTCTAAGAAGAACAAGTTCTGGAGCAAGATTAAGTCAGGTCTGGGATTAGGTAGTGGCTCAAGCTCTGGTGCAGATAATGCAATATGCGCAAGGTGTGGTAAGCCACACAAGGGAGTCTGCCGAGCTGGGACGAATGTATGTTTCAGATGTGGGCAAGAGGGCCATATGGCTCGGGAGTGTCCAAGAGCAGTTCCTATGGTACAGTCCCAACAGACAGCTTCTGGCTGTTTAGCTCAACCAGTAGCTCCAGTCGCGACTCAGGCTAGTGGCAGAGGCAGAGGAAGAGGGGCAGCCTCTTCTTCAGCGGGTTTCAGAGGTGAGGGTCCGTCAGCTCCAGCACGGATCTTCACCATGACTCAGCAAGAGGCAAACACATCCAACACCGTGGTGTCAGGTAATCTCATCATTGGCTGTTCTGATGTGTATGCATTATTGGACCCTGGTGCATCTCATTCTTTCATTGCTCCGAGGGCCGTCGAGAGGTTGGGATTGATGGTCTCTGGGTTAGAGTGTCCCCTATGGGTCAGTGGACCCAAGTGTGACCCGTCAGTGGCAGAGTCAGTCTGCCAGTGTAGTCCAGTTTTTATGGAGGGAAGATGCCTGTCCGCCGACCTTGTGGTTCTAGATTTGACAGATTTTGACGTCATTCTAGGGATGGATTGGCTATCTACCCATGGTGCTACCTTGGACTGCAGAGACAAGGTAGTCAAGTTCAGATGTCAGGATGGGTCAAAGGTTGTCTTCAGAGGAGACAGGGGGAGTACACCTAGAGGTTTGATATCAGCCCTTCAGGCTCGTAGGCTAATCAGGAGGGGTTGTCAGGGTTTTCTAGCTCATGTGAGGGAGCTGGATAGTCATGTCAGAGAGCCCGCCTCAGTGCCCGTAGTTAGTGAGTTTTTAGATGTGTTCCCAGACGAGCTACCGGTTTACCACCTGCTAAGGAAATAGAGTTCGAAATTGAATTGATGCCTGGAACCTGACCGATCTCTATTCCTCCCTACATGATGGCACCAGCAGAATTGAAGGAGCTTAAGGAGCAGTTGCAAGAGTTGGTAGATAGAGGATTCATCTGACCGAGTACCTCACCTTGGGGTGCTCCAGTGATATTTGTGAAAAAGAAAGATGGATCTCTCAGACTTTGTATCGACTACAGGCAGTTGAACAAGGTCACTACCAAGAATAAGTACCCATTGCCAAGGATCGACGATCTATTTGACCAGCTAGCCGGAGCAGGTTGTTTCTCCAAAATAGATCTGAGATCGGGGTACCATCAGCTAAGGATAAGAGAAGAGGATGTGCCGAAGACAGCCTTCAGGACCAGATATGGGCATTATGAGTTCCTTGTGATGCCGTTCGGGTTAACCAATGCCCCTGCAGCATTCATGGATCTCATGGACAGAGTTTTCAATCAATACCTGGATCACTTCGTTATTGTCTTCATAGATGATATCTTAGTGTATTCCAGGAATGCAGAGGAGCATGCCCATCATCTGAGGTTAGTTCTGCAGACCTTGAGGGAACATGGCTTGTATGCCAAGTTCTCCAAGTGTGAATTCTGGCTGAGGAGCATCTCTTTCTTAGGGCATGTGGTGTCAGAAAATGGAATCGAGGTAGACCCCAAGAAAGTGGAAGCTGTAGCTAACTGGCCTAGACCCACCACAGTAACAGAGATCAAGAGCTTCTTGGGTCTAGCAGGTTACTACAGGAGGTTCGTTCAGGACTTCTCTAAGATTGCAGCTCCCATGACCAGATTGACCAAGAAGAACCAGAGGTTCGTGTGGACCGACCAGTGTGAAGAGAGCTTTGAGGAGCTAAAGAGGAGGTTGACTTCAGCACCAGTGTTAGCTCTGCCATCTAGTAATAAAGACTTTTCAGTCTATTGTGATGCGTCCCGTGTGGGACTGGGTTGTGTGCTAATGCAGAATGAAAGGGTGATTGCTTATGCTTCTAGGCAGCTAAAGAAGCACGAGTTGAATTACCCTACACATGACCTTAAGATGGCAGCAGTAATCTTTGCACTCAAGATGTGGAGGCATTACCTTTATGGGGTGAAATGTTAGATCTTCATGGATCATAAGAGCCTGCAATACATCTTGAGTCAGAGAGATCTAAATTTGAGGCAGAGAAGATGGGTAGAACTGCTAAGTGACTACGATTGCAAAATCCAGTACCATCCGAGTAAGGCGAATGTTGTGGCGGACGCCTTAAGCCGGAAATCATTTAGCAGTTTGTCCCATATTTCAGCAAAGAGGAGGCCAATAGTGAGGGAGTTCTTCGAGCTCATGAATGAAGGTCTACAGTTGGAGTTGTCTGATACAGGTGCTTTAGTTGCCCAGATGAGAGTGGCACCCGTGTTTCTGGAGCAGGTGGCTCAGAAACAGCATGAGGACCTAGAGTTAGTGAAGATTGCCAGGACTATTCAGTCAGGCAAAGACAGTGAGTTCAGGTTCGACAGCAAGGGGATCCTCCGCTACGGGAGCAGATTGTGTGTACCAGATGATGTAGGGCTGAAGGGAGACATTATGAGAGAGGCTCATAATGCCAGACACAGTGTTCACCCTGGAGCTACCAAGATGTATCAAGATCTGAAGAAGGTTTATTGGTGGCCAGCTATGAAAAGAGAAGTGGCACAGTTTGTGTCAGCCTGCGAAGTGTGTCAGAGGGTGAAGCTGGAACATCAAAAGCCGGTTGAAATGCTTAACCCACTACCTATTCCAGAGTGGAAATGGGAGAATATAGCTATGGACTTCGTGGTGGGGCTACCGGCGGCGTCTAACAGATTGGACTCCATATGGGTGATTGTGGACAGACTCACCAAATCTGCTCACTTCATCCCTGTCAGGAGTGGCTATTCTGTGGACAAGTTAGCGCAGGTTTATGTTGACGAGGTTGTCAGGCTGCATGGGGTCCCTGTTTCAATAGTGTCTAATAGAGGGCCCCAGTTTACCTCCAGGTTTTGGCGGAGTCTACAGAACGCTATGGGTACCAGGTTGGATTTTAGCACTTCTTTCCATCCTCAGACGGACGGACAATCAGAGAGGACCATCCAAACAATAAAGGATATGCTCAGAATGTGTGTGCTGGATTTTGGCGGTTCTTGGAGGCAGCATCTACCCTTGGTGGAGTTTGCCTACAATAACAACCATCATGCTAGCATAGGGATGGCTCCATATGAAGCTTTGTATGGAAGGAAGTGCAGGTCGCCTGTCTGTTGGGAAGAAGTAGGAGAAAAGGCCTTGGCAGGGCCTGAGCTAGTAGAGATCACCAGCAGAGTAGTGCCCATAATCAGAGAAAGGATCAAGACTGCTGCCAACAGGCAGAAGAGTTATGCAGACATCCGCAGAAGGCAAGTAGAGTTTCAGGAGGGGGATTTGGTATTGCTCAAGGTGTCTCCAATGAAAGGGATGATTCAGTTTGGGAAGAAAGGTAAGCTGGCTCCACGGTACATTGGACCCTTTGAAGTCTTGCAAAAGATTGGGAATGTATCGTACAAGCTGGACTTGCCTACTTCAATGGAGAGAATCCATCCGGTTTTCCATGTTTCTATGTTAAGAAAGTTCGTGTCAGATCCGGGCAAGGTTCTTAGTGAGCCTGATATGGAGATCCAAGAGGATCTCACCTATGTTGAGTAGCCGGTACGGATCCTAAACACCCAGATCATAAAGGTAAGGAACAAGGAAATTCCGATGGTGAAAGTCCTTTGGAATCACCACAACATCGAAGAATGTACCTGGGAGACACGGGAGTCCATACTCCAGCAATATCCTCATCTCTTTTAAGGTGAGTTTTATGTGTTTTGTACGAATGTTTATGTTTTATGCTTTGTATGACCATGTTTGATGCCATGCTATGTTGTTTGGTGAACATTCGGGGACGAATGTTCTTAAGGGGAGAAGAATGTAATACCCGGCTAGACTACGGTATCGGAATTCCTACTGTCCGGTGGAATCTCGGATGTCGAAAACCTCTAGAAGGGTAAAAGTATGTTTTTATGAAATGTTTTAATGTATTTTATGATTTTAATTAAAAAGGAAATTGAGTTTTGAATGAAAAAGACCAAAGAGGCATTTCCACGTTCGGCCGCCGAACCTCATATTCGGCCGCCGAACGTGGGATGGTTTAGGGGGGCAAGTTAGGCTTCCGCAAGTCTCAAAGGTTCGGCCGCCGAACCTCATGTTCGGCTGCCGAACTTGCATGAGATGTGGGGGCACGTTCGGCTGCCGAAAGGTGGTCTGCCAGCCCTATAAAAGAGCTCCATGGCCGAAACGGGCGAGTTTTCTCCCCATTTTCGGCCACGGTGAGTTCATGCTCTCCTTTGGTTCATTTTTTCTGTTTTCCCTCCGATCTTTCATGTTTTAACAAGCTTTATGTTGATTTGAAGAGATTTGAGCAAAAAGAGCAAGTTTTGGAGCTTGGAGACCCAAAGAGTTAAATCTCTCCCAACTCCAAGTTTAGGTCGTCTCTCTCTCGATCTTCAAGAGGTAAGAGCCGATCATGAGCTCATTTTATGTTTTAAGTAAGTTTTATGAAGTTTTTGGGGTAGAAATGCATGTATAGGTTTATGTTGAGATTATGGGTTTTTGATGTGTTCATGGACAATGTGGCTTGTATATGCTTGTTTGATGTGTTGTAGATGGGGCTTAGGATAGTTTGGAGCCCCTAGGAGCTTGTATGCTTGAGTATGCATGATTGAATGAGTTGGGAGGCATTTTATGCATGTGGAGCTGAGTTTCTGCCCTTCTGGGAGAAACCAAGTTCGGCAGCCGAAGGTTCTTTCTGCCGCCGAACCTGCCTGTGGTAGCATGAATCGGCTGCCAAACCCTGCCCCCAAAAGATGACTTTTGGCTTTGGAAGGGACTTTCGGCCACCGAAAGTGCCGCCGAACATGCATGAGTTTCGTCTCTGTCTGGGAGCTTCGGCCGCCGAAGGTGCCGCCGAACCTGCCTGACTTTCGGCTCTGGAGGGACTTTCGGCCACCGAAAGTGCCCTGTCCAGCCCTCCTTTGCATGTTTTTCTATGATTGTTTCATGATGTTCTAGGGGGTTTTTGGGGAGTAGTTTAGAGTTATGTTTATGTTCGTTAGGTCCCTCATTTGAGTCCACCTGTGTAGGTTCGGACCCGAGGAACCGAGGACCCCAGCAGTGAGTCAGCTGCCCCAGTGTCTGGTCTGAGCTAACCAGAGGTGAGTGGAATAACTCTTTATGTTTTAAAGTAATTAATAAATGATTCAGCATGATTCATGCATCACGAATGCCATGTGATATAATAGGTTGTTGCATTAGAATTCACGAATATGTTGCACTGCATTCTTTATTGTGGTTGTGAGTGAATGCTGTATGATCAAATTAGTCCCTGAGGAAAGACCAGGACCCCATTCTACGGCCTGGCACGGTATGATACGCGAAGACTGGGCGTCGGATGAGGCCCTGGGGCAATGGTAAGTAATGTTATGATATGACAGGAAGACCAGGACCCCATTCTACGGCCTGGCACGGATATGATGCTGGGACTATTTGGTGACAGGTTCACCTTGATGTGAATTGTCTGTGATGTGACGCATTCCATGAAAGCATGAATGTTAATATATGTTTTTACTATTCTGCTCACTGGGCTCTAGTAGCTCACCCCTCTCCCTTAATCCCCAATTTTGCAGGTGCAGGGTAGACCAGGAGGTCAGCAAGAGTAGAGTCTTGATACATGTAATAGATAGTCGTGGACATGAATATGATGTAATGTAAAAGTATAGTATAGAAATGGTATGTAACGATGTTTATGGATGTTAGAGTTGTGCTTGACCATAGTATAATGTAAATCCCTTTTAGTACATGATCCTAGATGAGTAATGATGTTCATGTGAACCAAACTCAATTTATGTTATGTCACCCCATGGGAGCATTGATGAGACTTCCAAGAGGGGTTCATGTTTATGATCAGGTTTGTCTATAGTGCATGCACAGGTTGAGTTTGGTAAATGAATCAAAGAATGAATGAATGTAAGGAAAAGTTCAAATTTTTATGTATGCTGTTGATCATGTATGGGATTAAACAGGTTCACAGGATGAATGTTTGGCTTGCTACGGGTCCCGGCGGCCTTAAGCAGATCTGGATCCTAGCGCCGGTAGCAGTCCGATTTTCGGATCGTTACAACCAGTATCAAGGTAAGAGGCATCTAATCTTGATATCCTAGGTTACCTGTTGTTTGGCAATTAGAATGTAACGACCCGAAAATCGGACCGCTACCGGCGCTAGGATCCAGATCGGCTTAAGGCCGCCGGGACCCGTAGCAAGCCTGACATGTAACCTGTAAACCTGTTTAATCCCATACATGATCAACAATCATACATAAAAATTTAAAACTTTTCTTTCATTCAATCCTCATACACCAAACTCAACCTGTGCATGCACTAAACATAATCTTAATCATAAACTTGACCCCTCAGTGGGATCTCATCAATGCCCCAATGGGCGATATACATGTGTTGAGTTGGCTAACATCTATATCATAAAACATCTAAGATCATGTATTTAAAAGGGATAACAACATCCATAGGGTCAAGCACAACTTCTAATCCTCAATATCATTATACATAACATTACTATTCAAACTTTACATTATCTTACAATTTATCATGTCCACTTTCTAACTATTACAAACATAAGACTTTACTCTTCTTGACTTCTCTGTCTAGCCCGTACCTGCAATCCTGGGGGATTAGGGAAAAGGGGTGAGCTACAAGAGCCCAGTGAGCAGAATAATAAAAACAACATTTAAAATTTCATGCCATCATGTAATGCAACACATCACAACAAATCACATCTCGGATGGTATTGTCACCAATAATCCTCTACATAGTCCAACTGTGCCGGGACGTAGAATGGGTACAACCGGTCTTTCTCTTAACATAACATATCATACATACCAATGTGCCAGGGACGTAGAATGGGTACAACCTGGACTTTCTCTTACATCGTGCCAGG
Organism: Manihot esculenta; assembly: GCF_001659605.2. NCBI lineage: Eukaryota > Viridiplantae > Streptophyta > Magnoliopsida > Malpighiales > Euphorbiaceae > Manihot > Manihot esculenta. Next base: position 18,298,695 of record NC_035174.2, on the reverse strand, counting down.
GACGTAGAATGGGTACAACCTGGACTTCCACACTATCTCATGTCGTAACATCATCACATCATATGAGGACTAAAGGGTCATCCAATAACCAATCCACATCAACATCATAAATGCAATGCAACATATTCGTGGATTCTAATGCAAACAACCTATTTCATCACATGGCATTCATGATGCATGAACATGCTCAATTGTATAATTCATTTGCTTTAAAACATAAGGTTTATTCTACTCACCTCTGGCAGAAGCTCTACTGACTCTGAAGTGACTGACTCACTGCTGGGGTCCTCGGTTCCTCTGGTCCGAACCTACACAGGTGGACTCAAATGAGGGACCAAACATACCTGAACATAACTCTAAACTATTCCCCAAAAACCCCCTAAAACATCATGGAATAATCATAGAAAAACATGCAAGAAATGGCTGAACAGGGCACTTTCGGCGGCAGGTTTGGCGGCCGAAAGTCCCTCCAGAGCCGAAAGTCAGGCAGGTTCGGCGGCACCTTCGGCGGCCGAAACTCCCAGACAGAGGCGAAACTCATGCATGTTCGGCGGCACCTTCGGCGGTCGAAAGTCCCAGACAGAGACGAAAGTCTCCTTTCGGGGGCAACTTCGGCAGCCGAAAGGCCTGCCTCCCCAGCCATGTTCGGCGGCCGAAAGTGCCTTCGGCTGCCGAACCTGGTTTCTGTCAAAGGGCAGAAACTTGGCTCCTTTATGCACATTTGCCTCCTAACTCTTCCAACATGCATATAACTCATCCAAATCATGCAAATATACATACAATGGTTCCTAGGGGCCTCAAACTAACTTAAACCCCAACTACAACATACAACAACAACACAATCCAACATACATTGCTCAAAACATATCATTAACTCAAAAACCTAACTATGAGCTAAACATGCATTCTACCCCATAGATCTTGCATAAAACTTACTTTAAACATGAAATGAGCTTAAGATCGGCTCTTACCTCTTGAAGATCGAGAGAGAGACGTCCTCAACTCGGAGGTGGGAGATTTTGAGTTCTTGAACCTCAAAGCTCCAAAACTTGCTCTAAACTTGAAAATCTTCAAAACAATGTAAAAGCTTGTGAAAATCTTGAAAGATTTGAAGGAAAGAACTCAAGGATGGTGAAGAATGGCGGAAAAGCTCACCTTGGCCGAAAATGGGGAAAAGCTCGCCCGTTTTCGGCTAAGGGACCCTTTTATAGTGGCTGGCCAGGCCACGTTCGGGGGCCGAAAGTGCTTCCGCATGCATGCCATGTTCGGCGGCCGAACTTGAGGTTCGGCGGCCGAACTTGAGGTTCGGCGGCCGAACCTGGACTTTCCTCACTTATGCCTTCGGGGGCCTAAAGCACTCCCGAAGTGCATGCATGTTCGGCGGCCGAACTTTGAGTTTCGGCGGCCGAACCTGAGTTTCCTCCAAGGGTGTTTTCATTCAAAAACTCATTTCCTCTTTACTTAAAATCATCAAAACATTAAAACATGGTTTTACCCTTCTAGAGGCCTCCGACATCCGAAATTCCACCGGACGGTAGGAATTCTGATACCGGAGTCTAGCCGGGTATTACATAGAACATGTCTTACAAAACATGTAGGAATCCTTAAATACATTGGGCCAAAAAAATACACTTTTTAACACCTTTCTTGCTATTCTCCTTAGACCGAAATGACCTCCACAGGCCTCTGAGTGGCAAAGAAGAAGAATTGACTCCAACTCACTTTCTGAGACACATCTTCTTATGATTTGGTCAGCATAAAATTTCTGCAAATATAGCTCATCCCAAACATAGTGTTGTGCGTCACGCTTCAAATTTTCTTTTTTGCTTCTTGATATTTCTGCTAAAAAGTTTCTGGTCTCAGTATAATTTACCAAATCTGCATATTGGGGGCTCACAACCTTCATAGAAAATAAATGTTCGCCAGGAAATTCATCTTTTAAAGGAATCAAATCTTAGGGTTGAAATAAACGACTTAGATGATTAGCCACCAAGTTTTCTGATCCCTTTTTATCTTTTATCTAGAGGTCGAATTCTTGCAACAATAAAATCCATCTAATTAGTCGTGTCTTTGGTTCTTTCTTTCTCAAGAGGTACTTCAAGGCTGCATGATCAGAAAATACAATTACTTTAGTGCATAATAAATATGATCTAAATCTTTCTAAGGCAAAGACAATGACTAAAAGTTCCTTTTCAATGGTAGTATAATTACTTTGAGCCTTATCTAAAGTTCAAGATGCATAACATATACTCAATCCGTTGACTAAGAATAGCTTCTAAGGCATAATTGCTTGCATCGCACATTATTTCAAATAGATACTCCTAATTCGGTGCTTGCATGATGGGAGCAGCAACTAGATTTTGTATTAGAGTATCAAAAACTTCTCGACGCTCTTCATAAAAATTAAACAACACATCATTTTGCAAGAGCTTGCATAATGACTGAGCGATCTTTGAGAAGTCCTTGATAAATCTCCTATAAAATCTCACATGACCAACAAAATATCTTGTTGTCCCTTGAAGCAACCCAAGAGGGGAGTGAATTGGGTTTATAAAAAATTTAAGGCAAAAAGACAAATTAGAAGGCAATAAGGAAGAAGATAATCAACACAAGGATTTATAGAGGTTCAGCTATCTCAAGCCTACGTCCTCTCCTCAAGGTCCACCTTGAGAGTTCAACTCCGCTATCAAATCTTCTTTGGGTGAAGATTAAAACCCTTACAATCTTAGAGCAAGCCTTTGTTCTTTACAAATCTCTTTTTCACTCAAGAGCAATTCTTTGCTCAATACCAAACCCATTGCAGTAGAATCACTCAACAACCTTTACTCACTCTAGAAAAGCCAAACAATTACAACTCAAAACGAGCTTTCAAGAAATTAATGCTTTGGCTCAAGGTTTTGAGAGAGAGAGAGTGAAAAAAGCTTTAATCACAATAAGTATTTGCTTAGATGGTTGTTGTAACCTTTTAATATCAAAAACAAATTATATTTATAGTTCAGTCATAAATATGGCCGTTGGTGATACATTAAATGCAAATAAAGCCGTTTGTGTACAGAAATAATCATTATATCGTGCTCAGAAAAACTCAGGTTTGGCGGCCTAAGCTTAAAGTTCGGCAGCCGAACCATTTGAGGTGAAGAACATCCTCCTTATAAAAATACTTTCGGCGGCTGAAAGTCAATGTTCGGCGGCCTAACATATGGGACTTTCGTCTTTATTCCTCACTTTAGGAAGCCGAAGTTTTGACTTGGGGAAATATTGAAAACTCACTTTCGGGGGCCAAAAGTCAATGTTCGACGGCCGAACATATGGGACTTTCATCTCTGTCCCTCACTTTCGGAAGTCAAACATTTAGCTTAGGGGGCATCTCACCTTCGGCGGCCGAAAGTCAATGTTCGACGGCCGAACATATGGGACTTTCATCTCTGTCCCTCACTTTCGGAAGTCAAACATTTAGCTTAGGGGGCATCTCACCTTCGGCGGCCGAAAGTCAATGTTCGGCGGCCGAACATATGGGACTTTCGTCTCTGTCCCTCACTTTCGGAAGCCGAAGGTTACACTTCAGGGGCAAGTTGAAAACAGACTCTCGGCGACCTAAAGTCAATGTTCGGAGGCCGAACATGTGGGACTTTTGCCTTTTCCCTTCACTTTCGGAAGCCGAAAGTTTGACTTTAGGGGGCACAAAAATAGTTCTTTAAAACTTTGAAAAATCATAACTTAGGCTATAAAACTCTAATTTTCAATCCGTTTGAATTTTTGTAACCTATATTTTTAGATCTTTAATTTTGATAAAGGATAATTTCAAATCACTCCTTTTGAAAAATTTCATTTTGGTCCCTCAAAGTCAATTAATTAAAAACTCGGCCATATAAAACTTTTAGAAATGAAGGAACTCTTGAGTCATCACAATTAATTAATTGAAATTCACAATACATAAATTGACAATGCATAATAAAAAATACTTTATGATCCCTTTCTTGTAGTATGCTTCCAAAATTAGCACTTTTCACTTTTGAGACTAAAGCAATTTCATTTATTTCAATAAGGGACCTACAAGTTCAACACAAACACTTTTGAAGATAATTAGTAGCACACCAATTGTTTATTAATCATCAAAATAAGGATTAGAACGTTTAGGTCCAACAGATCTAATGTCCCGGACACACGTGGGTATGGTAATGACATTTTTCATAATTCAAGACCAAATTTCCAAACGTCTTTTCAAAATGTGAGTGAGGTTGATTAAACGTTTATTAAATGAATTACCATAAACTGTAAAATTATCCATGAATACCTCTATTATTTTCTTAACAAATTTTGCTGGTATTTGGTAAAATCCTTAAAAACCATCAAGACAACAAAAGTGAAATTTTTCTGCCAATCTTTCTAACATTTTATCAATAAAAGGTAAAGGAAAATGATCCTTCCTAGTTACTGAATTTAGCTTGCAATAGTCTGTACAAACCCTCCACCCGTTTTGAACACGAGTGGCTACTGACTCTCCTTCTGAATTGGTTACTACTGTTATTCCTATTTTCTTGGGTACAACTTGGACCGGACTTACCCAATTGCTGTCTGAGCTTAGATATATTATTCCTACATCAAGCAATTTTAACACATCCTTCTTTACAACCTCCATCATAGGCGGATTCAACCTCCTTTGTGCTTCTCTCTTCGACTTACTTTCCTCTTCAAGGAGGATTTTGTGCATGCACGTAGAGGGACTTAACCTTTTAAGATCCGTGATTGTCCACCCCACAGCTTCTTTATACTCCTTTAACACCTAAACAAGCTTATCCTCTTCTCCCTTACTTAGCTTATAAGAAACTATGACTAGAAGTGTGTTATTATTTCCTAAAAATACATATTTCAAATGAATTGAAAGTATTTTTAACTCAAGTTTCGGTGCTTGCAGAATAGAAGGAAGAAGTTTGTTGTAAGTATCGGGTATTGGAAGTGAGTTAAAGATATTTATCTTGTGGCTCAAAGTGTCCAATGAGCAGACTATTTCTATTATTTCCTCATCGAATTGCGATATGCTATTGTCAAGGTAATATGTTGTCAAGTTTTCAGTTAGAACTACCTCCAACTTGTCTTCCTTGCTTAGTTCAAACGCTTCTTAGGCGAGGGGATAAAAAATGTCTATACTGCAAAGGGAAAAATTATCATCAGGATATGTCTTCGCATCATATACATTAAATTTTACCTCTTCTCCATCAAAGTCCATCGTGAGCGTGCCTTTATGCACGTCAATTTTCATTTTAGTTGTGCTGAGGAATAGTCTTCCTAGCAATAAATCAGTAGAGTTGGATGAACTATCATCTTCTATGTCCAAGATGAAAAAATCTGCTGGAAAAATTAACTTTCCCACTTGAACCAAGACATCCTCTAACACACCCTTAGGGTAGACTATTGATCTATCGGCGAGTTGGAGTATGACTCATATTTGTTTCAGAGGGACTGTATTCAAAGACAAATAAATAGACAGCGGCATAACTTTTATTGAAGCTCCTAGTTCACACATTGCCTTTCTAATTCCAAAATTTCTAATTTTACATGATATTGCAAATATGCCCTTATCTTTACATTTTGGACTAAGCAAATCTTTCAAGAAAAGGAGGACGTGTTACCTGAATTAGAGGTTGTTCTATCTCTGGTTTTTGGGGCTGTTTCTTTGTTTGGATTTTCAACTCTGTTTCTAGCATCAAATCTGTCACATTGCCTTGGGCAAGCCACTTTGAGCTAGCAATTTCCAGTGCTTTTCCACTTCACAATGTGATTGCGCTTGCACTTTGTTTTGGGTTTGGCACGGTTTGGGAAGGCAATTTCCCTTGAGATTCTAGCTTGCTCATTGAAATGGCAAGTTTGCTTATTTGGTTCTCCAAATTTTATATACTTGACTTTGTTTACTATTGAAAGGTAAGGGTATTGTTAGCAAGTGATTACACAATGTCTTCTAAAGACATACATGACTTTGTAGATTGATAATTTGCTTTTGGCTGAAAATTTTGCTGTCTATTCCCATAGCTAAGGTTGGGAGGGTCTCTCCACCGAGGATTGTATGCATTCGAAAATGGATCATACTTTCTTTGTTGTCCATTGAATCCTCAAATTACATTCTCTTGTTGCTCATCTTTCTAAAGGATAGGACACATATCTGTGGGATGGTCGGTCTTTTTACATATGCTGCAAGTCCTTTCATTATTTCCTGCAGCTAGTTGCTGAATTGCAGCCGTTAGTTGTGAAATTTAAGAGTCTAAAAATGCTATACTTACCTCATTCTCACTCCTAGGAATGTCCTCTTCTCAGCCATACTACCTAGAGTTGGCAGTCATTTTCAAGATCAGATTTTTACCATCTTCAGGCTTTATTTTCGAAATGGCTCCTCCACTAGCAGCATCAATTATTCTTCTTTCTAAAGACAACAACCCTTCATAGAATTGAAGGTTGAGTTGTTTTGGCGTGATTCCATGTTTTGGACACTTTGCAATCAATTTCTTGTAACGTTTCCAATATTCATGGGCGTTTCATTTTTCTTTACTTGATTCCACTAATTTCTTTCCTTATAGATAAAACTTTAGTTACTGGAAAAAATCTTTTCAGGAATAAATCTCTAATTTTCACCCAATTGGTAATTGATCTTGGGGTAAATAGTAAACCCAATATTTAGCACATTCAATCAAAGTAAAAGGAAAGGCTACTAACTTGATATGTTCGTCAGTTATCCCTTATGGTCTCATACTTGAACAAACCATGTAAAATTCTTTTAGATGATGATGTGGGTCTTCATTCTCCAACCCATGAAATTTCGGTAACATGTGAATAATACATGTTTGCAATTCTAGGGGTGCGTTCAGTATTGGTACGTGATGCAAAAGTATTGCTCTTCAGTAGCCATTGTTTCCATTTTGCTGGAATTTTCTGGGCGTTTAGGCAGGCTTGCAGATGCAGAGTCTTCGATGTTCTCATGTGCAGGTGTTCAGGCAAGCAGTTGAGAAGTTCCCGAAATGGCCTGTTTTTGCAATTTGGCTGCTTTTCTCAACCGTTTTGCACTCTTCTCTATTTCTGGATCAAACTAGATTCTACTGTTTTCAAATTTGATCATAAAAATAAAAATAAATTGTTAGAGGTCCTTGACAATGGTGTCGAAATTTGATAGTATCGAATCCGTCAATTAAAAATTGATTCCCCTTTTCTAATTAAATAGTTCTTGTAGACAAGGTGAATAAGTGTCGATCCTACAGAGACTTCAAATTATTTAATTCTTATGACAAATGAGGAAAAAAAAGAATTATTTAAAATGAAAGAGAGAAGATGAAATTTTTATTTGAAATTTAATTTCAAGAAAACTTAAGAAAAAAATAATTTTGATTGAATGATGAAATAAATAATTTAAAAACTTAACTGAAGGTAATCAAAGTTAAGTGGTTTTCAGTTGATCAGTGATTCAAAAGATAATTCATTTAATTTTTCATTATTTGGTTATAGTTTTCAAACAAGTGAATTTTATAAATTCTTCCTTAAGATTAAATTAATTTGCAAAGTGCTAAATCAATTTCTAATTAATTAACAACTCTATCATAGATTTAATTAATTAATTACTTTAAGAAAAGAAGAACCCATACTTAATTAACAATTGCAATTGAATTAATTAAACCAAATCAATTAGTTTTTTTAATATAAATAGATATGCTAATACCTCAACTTGATTAACTTTCAATTGAAAAAAAAAAATACTTAGCCACTAAGGGCCATAACAAAATTGCAGAAAAAAAAAGGGTTTGGCTAGAGGAACTAAGAGGAAGAGAATTGGGAGAAGAGAAGATGTGTGGAGAGATGATGCCATCCTACTTCTAAAACAACCTTTATATAGGCTTTTCCCAAATAAAAAAATAAAAGATAATACTCGAAATTTAAAAGAAGTAAAATAAATCTACTAATTCTACTATGATTGTTATCCTAATTCTTGATCTGATCGTATTTGCAGCAATCTAAAATAATTTGAATTATGTACAACTATCAAAATAAAAATCTTGTAATCTGTTCGTTGAGCTTAGGTCACAGCCTTGGATAAGGTTGTACCTTCCAGACTAAAATAGCTCTAAAACAGCCTTTACTAATTCCTTTTCGTACTTTTAGCTCCATACCTATCCAAAATCAAAATCCAAGTAAAAATTCAATTATTTGCCATCAAAATCATGGAAATTAATACGAAAAAAGTGGTGAGTTTTACAACTCTACATTCATCCCAAAGAAGAGTTTTAGAATAGAGAAAGGTGAATCAAGCAAGAAGTAGTTATTTTTTATGAGTATAATAAACCAAATCACTACAAAGTAGATTGTCTCAAGTTGAAGAAGCCCATCAAGAAGTTCAAGAAGAAGGCTTTTAAAGCAACTTGGAATGAGTCAAGTGACACCAAAGAGGAGGACGTTGGTGATGAAGTTGCCAACATGTGCTTCATGGCTTTAGAGAAAAGCTCTGGTGAGGTAACTAAACTTGATGATTTTACTATATGTGATGATATTATTGAATTTTCATATAATGAACTTGTGAGTGCTTTAAAAATGATGAATGATGAACTTGAAAAGAGTCATAAGAAAAATATAGTCTTGAAAAGTGAGTTAGTTAGCTTAAAAAGGAAAAGTGAGAACTAATCTAAAGAATCTTTACCCTCAAATGATCATTTACAAAAATCCTTATATGAGCTCTCATTAGAAAATAAAAATTTGAAAAATGAAGGCCTTGATTTGAAAATTTTTCTTTCAAAATTTTTAAAAGGTAAGATTAAAGGTCCCCTAGTATCAAATATGGCCTTGGCTATGACAAATCAACTCAAGTAATTCCTTCTAAAACTATTTTTATTAAAGCTACTAATTTGAATGTGTAACGACCCGAAAACCGGACCGCTATCGGCGCTAGGATTCAGATCGACTTAAGGTCGCCGGAACCCGTAGCAAGCCTACTATGCATCCTGTACAACTGGTATAATCCCAAACATGATCAAACATATACATAAAACTTTAAACTTTTCTCATCTACCAAGCTTGACCTGTGCATGCACTATCTCTGTAAATATAAAACTCTATACTAGAGCCCTCATCAAATGCTCTAGATGGGTCAACATTACATATATCAAGCTTGGTTCTCATCATAAAACATCATTAAAACATTACAGATCATGTACAAAAGGGATTATCCATACTCCAGGGCCAAGCACAATACTATCTCAATATACATAACATTATATTATGTTTACAATACATGTCCACTACTCACTATTACATAAACTTTACCCTTGCTGATACTCTGACTTCTCTCTGGCCTTGCAAACCTGGGGGTTAGGGAGAGGGGTGAGCTATAAAGCCCATTGAGCAGAACAATAAAAATATTTAAACATCATATGCCATCATGAAATGCGTCACATCACAAGAAATGCGTCACATCACAAGTAAATCACATCAAGGATGGTGTAATACCCGGCTAGACTTCGGTATCGGAATTCCTACCGTCCGGTGGAATCTCGGATGTCGAAAGCCTCTAGAAGGGTAAAAGCATATTTTTATAAAATGTTTTAATGTATTTCATGGGTTTAAACAAGAAAGAAATTAAGTTTTGAATGAAAATAGTCTTGAGAGGAAGACTCAGGTTCGGCCATTGAACCTCAAGTTCGGCTGCCGAACATGCGTGCAATTCAGGAGTGCTTTAGGCCCCCGAAAGCATAAGTGAGGAAAGTCCAAGTTCGGCCGCCGAACATGGCATGCATGCGGAGGCACGTTCGGCTCCCGAATGTGGCCTGGCCAGCCACCTATAAAGGGGTCCCTTAGCCGAAATGGGCGAGTTTTCTCCCCATTTTCAGCCAAGGTGAGCTCTCCGCCGTCCCTCGCCGATTTTGAGTTTCTTCCTTCAAATCTTTCGTGATTTTTATGAGTTTACACCTTTGTCTTGAAGATTTTGAGCAAATAGCAAGTTTTGGAGCTTGGAGGTTCAAGAAACTCGATCTCTCCCATCTCCGAGCTAGGGTCGTTTTTCCTCTCGATCTTTAAGAGGTAAGAGGTGATCTTGAGCTCATTATATGTTTTAAACAAGTTTTAAGTTGATTTATGGGGTAGAAATGCATGTTAGGTTATATTGGAGTTCATGGGTTCATGTTTAGTTTTTGAGCAATGTATGATGTTTGATGTGTTGTAGTTGGGGTTTAAGATAGTTTGAAGCCCCTAGGAGCTGATGTATGTTTCTATGCATGTTTTGGTTGAGTAGAATGCATGATAGAAGGTTTGGGAGGTTGTTGTGCATGTTGGAGTCGAGTTTCTGCCATTTGGGAGAAACCAGGTTCGGCAGCCGAAGGAACTTTCGGCCGCCGAACATGCTTGTGAAGGCTGGCCTTTCGGCTGCCGAAGCCTGCCCCCGAAAATGGACTTTCGTCTCTGGAGGGCACTTTTGGCCGCCGAAGGAGCCGCCGAACCTGCATGACTTTCGGCTCTGGAGGGACTTTCGGCCGCCGAACCTGCCGCCGAAAGTGCCCTGTTCAGCCTTCCTTTGCATGCTTTCTATGGATGTTTTGAGGTGTTTTAGGGGGTTTTTGGGGAGTATTTTAGAGTCATGTTTATGTATGTTAGGTCCCTCATTTTAGTCCACCTGTGTAGGTTCGGACCCGAGGAACCGAGGACCTCAGCAGTGAGATAGCTGCTTCAGAGTCAGTAGAGTTTCAGCCAGAGGTGAGTGGGATAACTCTCTATGTTTTCAAAGCAAATAATGAAAATTAGCATGATTCACGCATCATGAATGCCATGAGCTATGTAGGGTGCTTGCATTAGAAATTCACGAATATGTTGCATTGCATATTATGTTGTTGATGTGGATGAATGTTGAATGATCCATTAGCCCTCACACGTTATGACATGATGATACGATATGGAAGTCCAGGCGTGCCTGCACTACGCCCCTGGCACAATGTAAGAGAAAGACCGGGTGTGGCCTGCATTACGCCCCCGGCACTATTGGATATGTATGTTATGCTATAGAAGTCCAGGCGTGCCTGCACTACGCCCCTGGCATGGTTAGACTGTATGGAGGGTTAAATGGTGACAAGTTCATCCTTGATGTGATTTGTTTGCGATGTGTTGCATTCCATGAAAGCATGAAATTTAAATTGAATGTTTTATTATTCTGCTCACTGGGCTTTATAGCTCACCCCTCTCCCTTAACCCCCAGGTTTGCAGGTACAGGGTAGACCAGGAGGTCAGCAAGAGTAATGAAGTTATGGTCATGTAATAGCTAGTGTGGACATGATAAATGTTGATATGTAATGAAAAAGTATGTTATAGAAATGTTATGTAATGATGCTTATGAAGGTTTAGAGTTGTGCTTGACCATGGTGTTATGTTAATCCCTTTCTAGTACATGATCTTAATGTCTAATGATGATTATTGTAAACCAAACTTAATTTATGTTATGTCACCCCATTGGAGCATTGATGAGGACTCCAAGGTGGGTTAATGTTTATGTTTATGATCAGTGCATGCAGGTTGAGTTTGGTGAATGAATGAAAAGAAAAGTTTAAATTTTTATGTATGTTGTTGATCATGTATGGGATTAAACAGGTTTAAAGGTTGATTGGTTGGCTTGCTACGGGTCCCGGCGGCCTTAAGCTGATCCGGATCCTAGCGCCGGTAGCGGTCCGGATTTTCGGGTCGTTACAGATAGACTGTCATCAATAGCCCTCTATAAATCTGATATATGCCCGGCCCTCAACGGGACTCCTCAGGACTTCCTCTTAACATATCATAATATGTCCAACTGTGCCAGGGGCGATTAGGCCACACCTAGTCTTTCCCTCTCATCTCATATCATATCGTATCATCTTATGTCATAGCATATCATATTGAAGGCTAGAGGATCATTCAATATCCATCCATATCATCATGCATCATCAAATTATGCAATGCATCATATTCGTGAATTCTAATGCAATACACCCTAATATATCTCATAGCATTCATGATGCATGTTTCATGCTAAAACCTTTCATTAATTTAAAACATAGTTTAGTTCTACTCACCTCTAGCAAATGATGGACTAACACTGAACCAGCTAACTCTGAGGGCCTCCTCGGTTCCTCGAGTCCGATCTTGCAAAGGTGGACGCAAATGAGGTACCAAACATGCTCTGACATAACTCTAAACAACTCCCCAAAAACCCCCTTAAAACACCTCAAACATGCATGGAAAAACATGCAAAGGAAGGTTGGACAGGGCACTTTCGGCGGCAGGTTTGGCGGCCGAAAGGGATTCCAGAGCCGAAACTCAACATCCTTCGGCGGCACCTTCGGCGGCTGAAACTCCACTCCAGAGCCGAAAGTCCAACTTTCGGGGGCGGGTTTAGGCGGCCAAATCATGCCACCACAGGCAGGTTCGGCGGCCGAACATGGCTTCGGCTGCCGAACCTGAGTTCTTCCAGAACTCAGCCTCGCACACAAGCAGCCTCCCAAGCCTTCCAAACTCATTCCAACTCATACAAGCATGCAAAAACATGCAAAAACTCTCTTATCCATGCATATAGGGGCTTAACAAGTCTAAACCCCAACGAACAACACATCTAGCATACATATAGCTCATGATCAACATAAGCCAAAACCATGCAAACCATGCATAACCATGCAATAAAACTCTCTTAAACCCTTCAAAACACACTTAAAACATTAGAAAAGGTGAAGATCCATGCTTACCTCTTGAAGATCGAGAGGATTGATGGTCAAAACTCGGAGATGCAGGGAAAAACAGATCTGGAACCTCCAAGCCTCACAACTTTGCTCCTTAGCTCAAATCCTTCAAAACCAAGTTAAAAACTTCTTAAACCTTGCTAAACTTTGGAGAAATATATAAAATCAACTAAAGGAGGACAAAAACTCAACTATGCCCGAAAAGAGAGAGAAAACTCACCTCTATTCCGGACGAGGGACCTCTTTATAGGTGGCCGGTCAACGACCTTCGGATGCCAAAGCTGCCTCCACAGCTCCACCACTTTCGGCAGCCTAACGTGCCCCCTAAACTGTCCCATGTTTGGCGGCCGAACTTGAGGTTCGGCGGCCGAACCTGGTTTCTTCCCTCCTTGGTCTTTTCTTTTCAAAACTCACATTTTCTTACTCGAACCAATAAAAACAAGTAAAATCATTTTAGAAAACCTTTATTTTACCCTTCTAGAAATCTCTGACATCCTAAAATTTCATATTCCAACGGAGATTCTGCCGAAAAGTAGAAATTTCGATGCCAGGGTCTAGCCGGGTATTACAGAATGAACCTAAGGTGTTTAGCTCCAATGTAAATGTACCTAAAGTTTCTAATAGTAATGCACCTAAAATGAATGTACATGTTTACCAATCCACTAGTCAAATTGCTCATATAAGAAATACTCTAAGACAATTTCCATATAAAAGAAATTATCATTATAGAAAACATATTTCTAGTACACATAATCATCACACTCATCATACCTCTTGCTCACATGCTTATAATGGACAAAGGAGAAATGGCTAAATAAGAACACAAGCATACTCATTCACCTATGGACCTAGAACAAGAAGGTTTAATGATCATTGTCACTATTGTGGCAAGTTTGGTCACACCAATTATAGATGTACTATTAGAAAAGCACATCTTGAATATGGAAGAATATGAAAATCAAAAAATGAAATGATTAACCCCCAAGGACCCAAGTATATTTGGGTAACTAAATTTGTTTGAATCTCTTTTCGTAGATGTACTTGAAATCCTTAAAGCTTGAAAGCAAATGGTACTTAGATAGTAGATGCTCAAGGCACATGACTGGAACTTCAAGTCACTTCAACTCTCTTGAAAAGAATGATGGTAGTGGACAAGTAACCTTTAGAGATAATGGAAAAGGTAAAATTATAGGAATAGGTAAGGTTGGTAAGGAAAAATCTCGTATTCTTGATAAAGTTCTCTTAGTTGATGGTTTAAAGCATAATTTATTAAGTGTAAATTAATTGTGTGATAAAGGTTGTAGAGTCATCTTTGAACTAAAATTGTAACACCCGGCTAGACTCCGGTATCGGAATTCCTACCGTCCGGTGGAATTTCGGATGTTGGGAACTTCTAGAAGGGTAAAGACATGTTTTATAAAATGTTTTCATGAATTTTAATGTTTTAAAGTATGAAACTAAATGAGTTTTTGCATGAAAATAGCATTGGAGGAAAACCCAGGTTCGGCCGCCGAAAGCCAAGTTCGGCCGCCGAACATGCATGCGTTTTGGAGGCACGTTAGGCCCCCGAAAGCATGAGTTAGGGAAGTTCAGGTTCGGCCGCCGAAAGTCAAGTTCGGCCGCCGAACATTTGCATGGATGCGGAGGCACATTCGGCCCCCGAACGTGGCCTGGCCAGCCACTATATAAGGGGCACTTAGCCGAAATGGGCGAGCTTTCTCCCATTTTCGGCCACAGCAAGCTTCCGACTTTCCCTTTTGCAAACCTAGTATTCTTCCTCCAAATCCCCACCATTTTTCTTGAGTTTTAAGTTTGCATTGAAGGTTTTGAACTTTTAAACCAAGTTTTGGAGCTTTGGGAACTCAGGAGCTCATTTTCGTGGATCTCCAAGTTTAGGTCGTCTCCCTCTCGATCTTCAAGAGGTAAGAGCCGATCTTAAGCTCCTTATGTGTTTTCAATAAGTTTTATGCTAGATCGATGGGTAGAAATGCATGTTAGGTTATATGTGGAGTTATGGGTTAATCTTGATGTCTTGGACAATGTATGTTGTTTTTGTGTGTTTGAAGTGTTGTAGTTGGGGTATTTGATGTTTTGAGGCCCCTAGGAACTTGTATGCATGTTTTAACTGAGGTATATGCATGATTGGTGAGTTTGGAGGCAAAAATGCATTTGGGAGCCAAGTTTCTGCCCTTCAGCAGAAACCAGGTTCGGCAGCCGAAGGCACTTTCGGCCGCCGAACATGGCTGGTGAGGCAGGCCTTTCGGCTGCCGAAGTTGCCCCCGAAGGGAGACTTTCGTCTCTGTCTGGGACTTTCGGCCGCCGAAGGTGCCGCCGAACATGCATGAGTTTCGTCTCTGTCTGGGAGTTTCGGCCGCCGAAGGTGCCGCCGAACCTGCCTGACTTTCGGCTCTGGAGGGACTTTCGGCCGCCGAACCTGCCGCCGAAAGTGCCCTGTCCAGCCATTTCTTGCATGTTGTTATGTGATTGTTTCATGATGGTTTAGGGGGTTTTTGGGGAGTATATTAGAGTTATGTTTATGTATGTTTGGTCCCTCATTGGAGTCCACCTGTGTAGGTTCAGACCCGAGGAACCGAGGACCCCAGCAGTGAGCCAGCTGCTACAGAGTTTGTCAGAGCTAGCCAGAGGTGAGTGGAATAAACCTTAAGTTTTAAATAAAGGAAATATGAATTTTGAGCATGATTCATGCATCATGAATGCCATGAGATATAATAGGTTGCTTGCATTAGTATTCACGAATATGTTGCATTGCATTTATGATGTTAATGTTGATGTGGATTGGTTATTGGATGATCCTTTAGTCCTCATATGATATGATTGATGTTATGGCATGTTATGGTATGGAAGTCCAGGTTGTACCCATTCTACGTCCCTGGCACGATGTAAGAGAAAGTCCAGGTTGTACCCATTCTACGTCCCTGGCACAGTTGGTCCATATGATATGTTATGATAAGGGAAAGACCGGTTGACCCATTCTACGTCCCGGCACAGTTGGACCTATGTAGAGGACTATAGGTGACAATACCATCCGAGATGTGATTTGTTGTGATGTGTTGCATTCCATGAAAGCATAAAATTTTAATATAATGTTTTATACTATTCTGCTCACTGGGCTTTGTAGCTCACCCCTCTCCCCTAACCCCAGATGTGCAGGTACAGGGTAGATCAGAAGGTTAGCCAGAGTTTATTGAAGTATGTTGATGTAATAGATAGATTGTGGACATGACAATTGTACTATGATGTAATGTAAGAGATTACAGTATGTTATGTAATGAGGTATATTGAGGTTATAGATGTGCTTGACCCTATGAGTATTGTAATCCCTTTGATACATGATCTATAGAAATGTTTTATAATGTTTATGTTTAAGCCAACTCATGTTATGTGGTATCGCCCGCTGGGGCATTGATGAGACCCCACAGAGGGATCATGATTATGATCATGACTATGTACATGTATGTTCAGGTTGAGTTGGTGTATGAGAAAAGAAAGAAAAGTTTAAATTTTTATGCATGTTGTTGATCATGTATGGGATTATACAGGTTTACAGGTTATATAACAGGCTTGCTACGGGTCCCGGCGGCCTTAAGTCGACTCGGATCCTAGCGCCGGTAGCGGTCCGATTTTCGGGTCGTTACAGAATGGTATCAGAGCCCTAGGTTCATATGGTCGGACCTAGAGTGTCGGGCTCATAGATGTTATAGAAGGTCAAGCACAATAGGAAGGTCATGTCCACTAGGATAGGATGTTGAGTCCTGTCTTGCATGATGATGTGAAATGCCATGACTTTATGCATGTGCATTAATGATATGATATACTATGTGATGTATGTGATGAGGGTTCATGTGTGCTCACATGAACCATATGATGCTAATGTTTGTATGTTGTGTACTGTTTTCAGAAAACAGGATGAGAGGAACTCGTCGATCTGCACGGTTGACTGGAGTGCCACCTGAGGATGAGGGTACGAGCGCCCGTCCTCCTACATTGCCTAGGGCAATGTCTTGTAGAGCCAACAGAGAAAGAGTGTCAAGGGACCCTAGAAGGTCTTTTGATGCTAGCAGAAGGGGGACTGATAGAGGAGGAAGTTCTTCAGATGTGAGGGAGGTTATGGAAGAGGATCAGAGGAGGGATGGGAACCTGGATGTGAGCATGCAGGAAGAAGGGACAGGGGAGTCACAGGGAGGCGTTCAGGCCTCGGGGTATGGTTTTCCACCCCATTATCCACCCTTCCCACAGGGTTCAGGGTATCCGATGGGAGGTACATCGGATTACTCCAGCTTTCACCCCTACCCTACCTACATGCCTTATCCACCTTTCTATCCACCCTACACACAGTACCCAGCTTATCCACCCTCACCCTTCTATCCAAACCCGGCAAACCCCACCTCGGGGAATGCTGCACCTCCACCTCCGCCACCTACAGAACCAGCAGCCCCAGTTGCTCAACCTCCTAGACCTAGCTCAGTTGATGGGAGCAAGGTAAAGATGACAGACTACCTCAAGTTAGATGCTCCCAAATACAAGTCAGGGGATGACCCCTTTGAGTATCTGAGAGTGGTGAAAACGATAACTGATGAGCTAGGGGCAAGTGACAGTAGGGCCATTCAGATGGCAGGGTTCACTTTAAAGTGCAAGAAGGCACGGGAATGGTTCAAGTGTTATGTGGACCCGAGACTAGACAGTATGACGTGGGAAGAATTTGCGAATGAGTTCGCTGGATGGGCTTTTCCAGACAGTTCTAGAGAACTGAAAATGATTGAGTTTGAGCAACTGAGGCAGTCAGAGCACATGAGTGTAGAGGAGTTCACGGATAAATTCTTGGAGCTATTGCCTTTTTCAGGGCAAGCTCTAGATTCAGATACGAAGAAAGCCAAGAAATATGTTATGAAGCTGCATTCCAGGTACTCCTCGTTGGTTCAGTCAGCTGAGAGAGAAAGTTTCCACACTGTGGTGGATATGGCTCGAAGAATGGAGGCAAGTGCTATAGTTGAGGGGTCAGTGAAGCAGTCAGTGACCCAGTCTTCAGGGGTTAAGACCCCAGGCAGAGGAGGACCAGGGTTCTCTTCTCAGAGTTCAGGCAAGAAGAGGTGGGATAACACCACCAGGAAGTCGAAGAAGAATAAGTTTTGGAACAAGTTGAAATCTGGTTTGGGACTCGGCGGTGGCTCGAGCTCAGGCTCAGATGGTACAGAATGTCAGAGATGTGGAAGACCGCACAGGGGAGTGTGTCGAGCTGGGACTAACACATGTTTCAGATGTGGACAGGAGGGACACATGGCTCGGGATTGTCCTAGAGCACCTTTTATGGGCCAGCCCCAGCAGACAGCTTCTGGTAGTGTGGCACAGCCAGCAGTTCCAGCCACAACTCAGGGCAGTGGCAGAGGTAGAGGGAGAGGGGCAGCCTCTTCTTCTGGTTCCCGAGGTGAAGGTCCATCAGCTCCAGCCAGGATCTTCACCATGACACAGCAGGAGGCTAACACATCCAACACCGTGGTGTCAAGTAATCTCGTCATTGGGTGTTCTGATGTGTATGCATTAATGGACCCGGGTGCATCTCATTCATTTATTGCTCCGAGAGCCGTTGAGAGGTTGGGTCTGATAGTCTCTGGGTTAGAGTGTCCCCTATGGGTCAGTGGACCCAAGTGTGACCCGTCAGTGGCAGTGTCAGTCTGCCAGTACAGTCCAGTTTTTGTTGAGGGAAGATGCCTCTCCGCCGACCTTGTGGTTCTAGATTTGACAGACTTTGACGTCATTCTAGGGATGGATTGGCTATCTACCCATGGTGCTACCTTGGACTGCAGGGACAAGGTAGTCAAGTTCAGAGATCATGACGGGTCAGAGGTTGTCTTCAGAGGAGACAAGAGGGGTACACCTAGAGGTTTGATATCAGCTCTTCAGGCTCGTAGGTTGCTTAGGAAGGGATGTCAGGGGTACTTAGCTCATGTGAGAGAGCTAGACAGTCAGGTCAGGGAGCCAGCCTCGGTGCCAGTTGTCAGAGAGTTTCAGGATGTCTTTCCTGATGAACTTCCAGGTTTACCACCTGCTAGGGAGATAGAGTTCGAGATAGAGTTGGTACCTGGAGCTAGACCGATCTCTATCCCTCCCTACAGGATGGCCCCAGCAGAGTTAAAGGAGTTAAAAGAGCAATTGCAAGAGCTGGTAGAAAAGGGTTTCATCCGACAGAGTACCTCACCTTGGGGTGCTCCGGTCTTGTTTGTGAGGAAGAAGGATGGATCCCTTAGACTTTGTATCGACTACAGGCAGTTGAACAAAGTCACTACCAAGAATAGGTACCCTTTGCCAAGGATCGATGATCTATTCGACCAGCTAGCAGGAGCGGGTTGTTTCTCCAAAATAGATCTAAGATCGGGGTACCATCAGCTAAGGATAAGGGATGAGGATGTGCCGAAGACAGCCTTCAGGACCAGATATGGGCATTTTGAGTTCCTTGTAATGCCGTTCGGGTTAACCAACGCCCCTGCAGCATTCATGGATCTCATGAACAGAGTGTTTAATCAATACCTGGATCACTTTGTTATTGTCTTTATAGATGATATCTTAGTGTATTCCAGGAATGCAGAGGAGCATGCCCATCATCTGCGGTTGGTCTTGCAGACTTTGAGGGAACATGGCTTGTATGCCAAGTTCTCTAAATGTGAGTTCTGGCTGAGGAGCATTTCGTTCTTGGGGCATGTAGTGTCAGAGAATGGTATTGAGGTAGATCCCAAGAAGACAGAAACTGTGGCTAACTGGCCTAGACCCACTTCAGTGACAGAGATTAGAAGTTTCTTGGGTTTGGCAGGTTACTACAGGAGGTTCGTTCAGGACTTCTCAAAAATAGCAGCTCCTCTAACCAGACTAACCAGGAAGAGTCAGAAGTTTCTGTGGACCGACCAGTGCGAGGAGAGTTTCGAAGAGCTTAAGAAGAAGTTGACTTCAGCACCAGTGTTAGCTCTGCCATCTAGTGGAGAGGACTTTACAGTCTTTTGTGATGCGTCCCGTGTGGGACTGGGTTGTGTACTGATGCAGAATGAGAAGGTGATTGCTTATGCTTCTAGGCAGCTGAAGAAGCATGAGTTGAATTACCCCACACACGACCTTGAGATGGCAGCAGTAATCTTTGCACTCAAGATGTGGAGGCATTACCTCTATGGGGTGAAATGTGAGATCTTTACAGATCATAAGAGCCTGCAGTACATCTTGAGTCAGAGGGATTTGAATTTGAGACAGAGGAGATGGGTGGAGCTGCTGAGTGACTATGATTGCAAGATTCAGTACCATCCGGGTAAGGCGAATGTTGTGGCAGACGCCTTAAGCCGGAAATCACTCGGTAGTTTATCCCACATATCGGCAGAGAGGAGGCCAGTGGTGAAGGAGTTCTATAAGCTTATTGAGGAAGGTCTACAGATGGAGTTATCTGGTACAGGTGCCTTGGTGGCCCAGATGAGAGTGGCACCCGTGTTTCTAGAGCAAGTGGCTCAGAAACAGCATGAGGACCCGGAGTTAGTGAAGATTGCCAGGACTGTTCAGTCAGGCAATGATAGTGAGTTCAGATTCGACAGTAAGGGGATCCTCCGCTATGGGAGCAGACTATGTGTACCAGATGACATTGGGCTAAAAGGAGACATTATGAGAGAAGCTCATAATGCGAGCTACAGCATTCACCCCGGAGCCACCAAGATGTATCAAGATTTGAAGAAAGTTTATTGGTGGCCAGCGATGAAGAAAGAAGTGGCACAGTTTGTGTCCGCCTGCGAAGTGTGTCAGAGGGTAAAGCTGGAACATCAGAAGCCGGCTGGAATGCTTAACCCGCTACCTATTCCAGAGTGGAAATGGGAGAATATAGCTATGGACTTCGTAGTGGGGTTACCGGCGACGTCCAACAGATTGGACTCCATATGGGTGATTGTGGACAGACTCACCAAATCTGCTCACTTCATCCCTGTCAGGAGTGGCTACTCTGTGGACAAGTTGGCGCAGGTATATGTGGATGAGATCGTCAGGTTGCATGGGGTTCCTGTTTCGATAGTGTCAGATAGAGGGCCCCAGTTCACCTCCAGGTTTTGGCGGAGTCTGCAGAATGCCATGGGTACTAGGTTGGATTTCAGTACTGCCTTCCACCCCCAGACCGACGGACAGTCAGAAAGGACCATCCAGACTATCGAGGATATGCTCAGAATGTGTGTGCTGGACTTTGGCGGTTCTTGGAGGCAGCATCTACCTTTGGTGGAGTTTGCCTACAACAACAGCCATCATGCTAGCATCGGGATGGCTCCATATGAAGCTTTATATGGGAGGAAGTGCAGGTCACCTGTTTGCTGGGAGGAAGTTGGAGAAAAGGCCTTGGCAGGGCCTGAGCTAGTAGAGATTACCAGCAGGGTGATACCCATAATTAGAGAAAGGATCAAGACTGCTACAAGCAGACAGAAGAGCTATGCAGACGTCCGCAGAAGACAGTTAGAGTTTCAGGAGGGGGAGTTGGTATTGCTCAAGGTGTCTCCAATGAAGGGAGTGGTTCGCTTCGGGAAGAAAGGTAAACTAGCCCCACGATACATCGGACCCTTTGAGATCTTGCAAAGGATTGGGAATGTGTCGTACAAGCTGGATTTACCTGCTTCGATGGAGAGAATCCATCCGGTTTTCCATGTTTCAATGTTGAGGAAGTTTGTGTCAGATCCGAGTAAGGTTCTTAGTGAGCCTGATGTGGAGGTCCAAGAGGATCTCACCTATGTTGAACAGCCAGTACGGATCATAGACACCCAGATCAGAAAGTTAAGAAACAAGGAAATCCCGATGGTGAAAGTCCTGTGGAACCACCACAATTTGGAGGAATGCACTTGGGAGACACGGGAGTCTATGCTCCAGCAGTACCCTCATCTCTTTTAAGGTTAGATCCCTATATGTGTTATGTTCTTTGCCTTTCTATGTGTGCTAGTGAGGAACATTCGGGGACGAATGTTCTTAAGGGGGGGAGAATGTAACACCCGGCTAGACTCCGGTATCGGAATTCCTACCGTCCGGTGGAATTTCGGATGTCGGGAACTTCTAGAAGGGTAAAGACATGTTTTATAAAATGTTTTCATGAATTTTAATGTTTTAAAGTATGAAACTAAATGAGTTTTTGCATGAAAATAGCATTGGAGGAAAACCCAGGTTCGGCCGCCGAAAGCCAAGTTCGGCCGCCGAACATGCATGCGTTTTGGAGGCACGTTAGGCCCCCGAAAGCATGAGTTAGGGAAGTTCAGGTTCGGCCGCCGAAAGTCAAGTTCGGCCGCCGAACATTTGCATGGATGCGGAGGCACATTCGGCCCCCGAACGTGGCCTGGCCAGCCACTATATAAGGGGCACTTAGCCGAAATGGGCGAGCTTTCTCCCATTTTCGGCCACAGCAAGCTTCCGACTTTCCCTTTTGCAAACCTAGTATTCTTCCTCCAAATCCCCACCATTTTTCTTGAGTTTTAAGTTTGCATTGAAGGTTTTGAACTTTTAAACCAAGTTTTGGAGCTTTGGGAACTCAGGAGCTCATTTTCGTGGATCTCCAAGTTTAGGTCGTCTCCCTCTCGATCTTCAAGAGGTAAGAGCCGATCTTAAGCTCCTTATGTGTTTTCAATAAGTTTTATGCTAGATCGATGGGTAGAAATGCATGTTAGGTTATATGTGGAGTTATGGGTTAATCTTGATGTCTTGGACAATGTATGTTGTTTTTGTGTGTTTGAAGTGTTGTAGTTGGGGTATTTGATGTTTTGAGGCCCCTAGGAACTTGTATGCATGTTTTAACTGAGGTATATGCATGATTGGTGAGTTTGGAGGCAAAAATGCATTTGGGAGCCAAGTTTCTGCCCTTCGGCAGAAACCAGGTTCGGCAGCCGAAGGCACTTTCGGCCGCCGAACATGGCTGGTGAGGCAGGCCTTTCGGCTGCCGAAGTTGCCCCCGAAGGGAGACTTTCGTCTCTGTCTGGGACTTTCGGCCGCCGAAGGTGCCGCCGAACATGCATGAGTTTCGTCTCTGTCTGGGAGTTTCGGCCGCCGAAGGTGCCGCCGAACCTGCCTGACTTTCGGCTCTGGAGGGACTTTCGGCCGCCGAACCTGCCGCCGAAAGTGCCCTGTCCAGCCATTTCTTGCATGTTGTTATGTGATTGTTTCATGATGGTTTAGGGGGTTTTTGGGGAGTATATTAGAGTTATGTTTATGTATGTTTGGTCCCTCATTGGAGTCCACCTGTGTAGGTTCGGACCCGAGGAACCGAGGACCCCAGCAGTGAGCCAGCTGCTACAGAGTTTGTCAGAGCTAGCCAGACGTGAGTGGAATAAACCTTAAGTTTTAAATAAAGGAAATATGAATTTTGAGCATGATTCATGCATCATGAATGCCATGAGATATAATAGGTTGCTTGCATTAGTATTCACGAATATGTTGCATTGCATTTATGATGTTAATGTTGATGTGGATTGGTTATTGGATGATCCTTTAGTCCTCATATGATATGATTGATGTTATGGCATGTTATGGTATGGAAGTCCAGGTTGTACCCATTCTACGTCCCTGGCACGATGTAAGAGAAAGTCCAGGTTGTACCCATTCTACGTCCCTGGCACAGTTGGTCCATATGATATGTTATGATAAGGGAAAGACCGGTTGACCCATTCTACGTCCCGGCACAGTTGGACCTATGTAGAGGACTATAGGTGACAATACCATCCGAGATGTGATTTGTTGTGATGTGTTGCATTCCATGAAAGCATAAAATTTTAATATAATGTTTTATACTATTCTGCTCACTGGGCTTTGTAGCTCACCCCTCTCCCCTAACCCCAGATGTGCAGGTACAGGGTAGATCAGAAGGTTAGCCAGAGTTTATTGAAGTATGTTGATGTAATAGATAGATTGTGGACATGACAATTGTACTATGATGTAATGTAAGAGATTACAGTATGTTATGTAATGAGGTATATTGAGGTTATAGATGTGCTTGACCCTATGAGTATTGTAATCCCTTTGATACATGATCTATAGAAATGTTTTATAATGTTTATGTTTAAGCCAACTCATGTTATGTGGTATCGCCCGCTGGGGCATTGATGAGACCCCACAGAGGGATCATGATTATGATCATGACTATGTACATGTATGTTCAGGTTGAGTTGGTGTATGAGAAAAGAAAGAAAAGTTTAAATTTTTATGCATGTTGTTGATCATGTATGGGATTATACAGGTTTACAGGTTATATGACAGGCTTGCTACGGGTCCCGGCGGCCTTAAGTCGACCCGGATCCTAGCGCCGGTAGCGGTCCGATTTTCGGGTCGTTACAAAAATCATGCTTTGTCTCTAGAGTGTCAGATAACAAAATATTGTGTGTTCTCTCATGTTATCATGGATCTTTTAAAAAATTTGAGTAAAGATGAACTAGTTGATGGCCTTTCAAATATCAATTTGAAAAGGACAAAGTGTTTAATGCTTATCAAATGGATAATCAAGTTAAAAGCTCTTTTAAATCTATTAACAAGGTAATCACTTCTAGACCTCTACAATTTTTTGCATATGGATTATTTTGGTTCAACTAGAGTAGCTAGTCTTGGTGGAATGCATTATGGTTTTATTAGAGTAGATGACTACTCTAGGTATACTTGGGTTGTGTTCATTGCTCATAAGGATGATTGTTTTGATACTTTTAAAAGTTTTACAAAGAAAGTTCAAAATAAAAAAGATTTTCAAATTTCTTTAATAAGGAGTGATCATGATAGAGAATTTAAAAATGAGAAGTTTGAAATTTTTTGTAATAAGCTAGGAATCACTCATAATTTTTCATCTTCTAGGACTCCCCAACAAAATGGTGTTGTTGAAAAAAAAATGTTTTAGATATAGGGAGGACTATGTTAAGAGAATATAATCTACCTACCTATTTTTGCGAGGAAGCTATTATACAGCTTGTTATGTTTCAAATCGAGTTTTAATTAGGTATCTTTTAAATAAAACCCCTTATGAGTTTTGGAATGAAAGAAAACCTAGAGTTGGTTACTTTAGAGTTTTTTGTTGTAAATGCTTTATCTTAAACAACAAGGATAATTTAGTAAATTTGACTCTAAAACGGATGAAGGTATCTTCTTAGGATACTCTACATATAGTTAATCATATAGAGTATTCAATAAGAGAACCTTGATAGTTGAAGAGTCAATGCATGTTGTTTTTTATGAATCTAATCACTTTGCTTCTAGAAAGGAGATGGTTTGTGATGATATTCTTGTAGATAACCTTAATGAGTTGACCATTGAAAATTCTCAATCTCATGGAGATCAAAGTCAAATAAAAGAGAATTCTATGGAGGCAAAGAAAGATGAGATTGGACTCCAAGAGCATCAAATGCAAATTACATAAAGCCAAGGAGTCCAACATGATTTGCCAAAAGTTTGGACCTACAAGAAGAATCATTCCAAGGACCAAATAATTAGTGATGTATCATAAGAGGTAACAAACATATCATCTATTATATATATATATATATATATATATATATATATGTATGTATGTATGTATGTATGTATGTATGTATGTATGTAATAATATTGCATTCATATCTTATATAGAATCTAAGTCCATAGATGAGGCCATTAGTGATGAGAGTTAGGTTCTTGATATGCAAGAAGAACTGAATTAATTTGAAAGAAATAAGGTTTGGACCTTAGTTCATAGACCTAAACATCACCTTACCAAATAGGCACCAAATGGGTGTAAAAATAAGCTTGATGAAGATGACAATATCACTAGGAACAAAGCTAGGTTGGTAGCTAAAGGCTATAACCAACAGGAGGGCATAGATTATGATGAGACATTTGCCCCCGTAACTAGATTATAAACTATTATAATATTGCTTGCATATGCATCTTACATGAATTTTAAGCTTTTTCAAATGGATGTGAAAAGTGCATTTTAAAATGGTTTTATTAAGGAGGAGGTTTATGTTAAGCAACCTCCCGCTTTTAAAAATCATGATTTTTCAAATTATGTTTTAAAATTATCAAAAGCTTTATATGGTTTAAAACAAGTTCCAAGAGCTTGCTATGAAAGATTAAATTTTTTTTTTTTTTTTGCAAAATAGTTTTTTAAAAGGCAAGGTAAATATAATCCTTTCTGTCAAAAATCATGGAAATAACATCCTTATAGTGCAAATATATGTTGATGATATTATGTTTGGTGTTACTAATGTGTTTTTGTGTAAAGAGTTTTTAGAAGTAAAATTGAGTTTAAGATGAGCATGATGGGAGAACTCAAATTCTTTCTTGGGCTTCAAATCAAACAAGCTAAGGATGGCATTTTCATCAACCAAGCTAAGTACACAAAGGAGCTAATCAAAAGATTTGGAATGGAGAATAGCAAGCCTAGGAGAACTCCAATAAGCACAAACACCCAGCTTGAAAAGGATGAAAAGGGTAAACCAGTTGATGAAAAGGGTAAACCAGTTGATGAAAAGCTTTATAAAGGTATGATCGTAAGCCTTTTATATCTCACTGCTTCTAGACCGAATATTATGCTTTCCGTATGCTTATGTACAAAATTCAATCATGTCCTAAAGAGTCATATTTGCATGTCGTTAAATGTATTCTTAAGAATTTGAATGGTACATTGCATTTAGGGTTATGATATTCTATAAGTGCATCTTTTAATTTGTATTCCTACTCGAATGCCAACTTTTCCGGTAGCATCCTTGATAAGAAAAGTACTTCGAGTACTTGTCAACTTTTGGGACAATCTCTTGTTTCTTAGTTTAGCAAGAAAATAAAATTTGGTTGCACTTTCAACCGCCGAAGCTAAATATGTAGAGGTGGATTTTTATTGTATTCAAATCCTTTGGATTAAGCAACAATTGAGAGATTTTGAAGTGTCTTTTGATCACATTCCTATTAAATGTGATAATACAAGTGCAATCAATTTGACCAAAAACCCTATTTAACATTCTAGAACTAAGCATATTGACATTAGACATCATTTCATTCATGATTATGTGTTGATGGTGATATTATTCTTGAGTTTGTGGATACAAACAACCAATCAGCTAATATTTTTACCAAATTAAATGAAGAAAGATTTAACTTTATTAAAAGGGAATTGAGAATGTTAGATGGTGTTGTTTGTTGAATATGTAAATTTTTTTTTTGTGTGTTCTTGATATCTTTACTTGTTCTAGCGTATTTGAGAATATATCAAATGTGATTTATGTTATATTGATTGTTAGAAATGCAAGTTCTTCATAGTTTATGTGCTTTAGTAAATTGTAGTGTGAATAGAACTCTAACTTGGTAAATTTCTTATTGTTTTTAGTCTTTTATCAAGTGTAAGCATTATATATAAAATGGTTATCAAATTATTTCAAAATCTTTGATATAATTTTATTATACCTAAAGTATTTTCTTAAGACCATTTAATCTATTTTATATATATGAAGCTTTTAAAGTATATTTGGAATGGAACTCTTTGTTAAAATACTTATTAGTTGAATATTAAAACTTTATAAATAGTGTAGTGAATAATTTTTTTTAAATATTTTGGTTTATTTTTACAAATATCTTGTATCTTTTTCAAGTATATTGATTAACTCAAATGATTTTAAAGTTTGTCTTATTAAAAAAAAGTACTTTTGAATTTGAAAAAAGTGAATGATTTTGAAACTTTTGAAATAATGATTCTATAGAAAAAATTTTCAATTTCGAAGACACTTTCAACCTCCTAACTAACTTTCGGAGGTACTTTTGGCCCCTTAACCTTCATTTCCGGGAGCATACTGAAGTATGCAAGAAAATTCAATTTTTAAGTTTTTTGGCATTTATCTTTGAATATTTTATATGTTTATCATTTTCTCTTTATTTTTGGATATCTCTTATTTTTGTCTTTCAAATTTGGATTTTTTTTATCCATTGGTTAAAATTTTTTCTACTTCTTTTTTTCTCATCTTTGTGACTTTTGTTTTCTTTTGATAATGCTAATGCTAAAGGAGAGATACGTGTGTGTTGGATGATGTTTGAAAAGTGAGTTGATATATATATGGTTATTAGTTATATATGGTTGACGACTACTTTACTCTTTTGAATTATGAATATTTTATAATTATTTTTTTATAGTTATAATTCTTCTTGAAATGCTCTATTTTATCCTTTTTCATAGGTTCATTTATTCATATAGGATTCATTGCATCTAATTTCATTGAGTCAAAATCTTTCTCATGTGTCTCCTCAAATTTTAAATATGACATAAATTATTTTTGAAAGGGAAAGCACATTAATGGGGAGAAATTTTCTGAAATCCACACATTGCACTTGTTATTATTATCTTATTATCCACCAATTGTTTGTCATCATAAAAAAGGGAGAGATTGTTGGACCTAATTGTTTTAATCCTTATTTTGATGACTAATAAATAATTGGTGTGCTACTAATTATCTTTAGAAGTGTTTATGTAAGTATGTAGGCTCCTAATTTAAATAAATAGAATTGTTTCATTTTCAAGAATGAAAAGTGGCAATATTAGAAGCATACTACAAGAAAATGAGTAAAATATAATTTTCAGCTTATATATTGTGAATTTCAATTAATTAATTGTGTTGGCTTAAATTCTTTTTTTAAATTCTAAAACTTATAAATGTAATCAATTTTTAAGAAATTGTTTTTGAGGATCAAAATGAAATTTGACATATGGAGTTTTTTTAAGATACTTTTATATTAAATAAGATATATCAAATTATAGGTTATAAAATTTGAATAGAATAAAAATTTAAAGTGTATAAATTAAGTTTTTGCTCCATAACTCTTTGAGAGACCAAAATGAAATTTTCTAAATGGAGTGCTTTTGAAATTTTTTTTATCAAATTAAAAGGTCTTAAAATATAGGTCACAAGGATTGAAAAGTATTGAAAATCGAAGTTTTATAACTTAAATTATGAATATTTAAAAATTTAATGAAATATTTTTGTGCTTCCTAAAGTCAATGCTAGCCTGCCGAAAATAGAGAAACAGAAGCAAAAATTCCAATGTTTGGCCGCCAAATATTGGGACTTTAGGCCCCAAAAGTCTATTTTCAAGTTGTGTTTTCACCTCCAAAGGTTCGGCCGACCTTTAACCTTAAGCCGCTAAACCTGAGTTTTTCTGAACATGAAATAACGGCTATTTCAGTATATAAACGGATCTATTTGCATTTAATTCATCCCCAACTATCATATTTATATTAAACTATAAATATAATGTGTTTTTGATCTTAAGAAAGTTATAGCAACCATCTAAACACACATTTATTGAGATTCAAGCTTTTTACGCTCTTTCTCTCTCTAAACCTTGAGCCATAATATTAATTTCTTGAAAACTAGTTTTGAGTTGTGATTGTTGTCTTTTAGCATTGAATGAAGGTTGTTGAGTGAATTTATTACATTGAATGTGATTTTGAGCAAAAGATTGCTCTTGTGAGAAAAAGATGATTGTAAAAAATAATGTTTTTGCTATAGAATTATAAGGGATTTTAATTTTCACTCAAAAAAAATTTGATGGTGGAGTTGAACTTAAAGGAGGACATTGAGGAGAGTTTGTAGGTTTCGAATAGTTGAATCTCTATAAATTCTTTTGTTCTTTAGTGCTCTACCTTTTCTTCTAATCCCTTAATTTGAGTTTTCAACTTTCAATTTTTTATTAACCAATTCACCCCTCTTGAATTGTTTTAAGGAATAATACACCCGACAACTAATAGGTATTCTATTAGCTGTCTTTCTTTATTAGCTCTAGTTTGAAATTTTTTTCTTATCGGCTCATAACTCATGAGGCTCTATATTTTATGTTGACTATATTATTTTTTTAATATTTATTAATTATAAAATTTTAATATATATTAATAAATTATTTATAAAGGTAGATATTAAAAAAATAACTATTTTATTTATAATGTTTTTTATTTTGATATAAAAAATTATTTTATTAAATCTTATCTATATATTATTTAATAAATTATTAATTTTATATGTACTTTAATAATAAATAAATTATATAATATATAATCTTATTTATTATTTTATATATAAATCGCAACAATTATACATAATTTATACTGACGGTCCGAATGCTTCAATTGTAATTAGCAATTAATTATCAATTATCCATCATTTATATTAAACAGTTAAATCAAAAAGACATTTAGGAGCTCAATGCAAAATTTATAGTCAAAAGGAGATTAACGCAACATTTATATTTAATAGATAAAAGTATACCCTTAACTGAGTTAAATTTAATGTAACACAGTAATAGCTCAAAGTAAATCATGCGCTCTTATTATAAGATATAACAACGTGACAAGAATCTAATAAGTCAATACATGATTCTACCTATGGAAAAAAAGATCTGGACACCGTAACACTCGATTTTTCATCAAGACTCGCTTTCTCCTAAATAGGTAGAGTCTTCACATAAAATTACCATTAGCAGGTACAATCCAACAAATCCCATTACACCTATAATCACGGGATCCCCTATCAATTAGCCGGTATCAACCGAATTTTCAAGAGATGCGATAATTAACTTCATCTTCTTACAGTATAAAAGCTAATGATTGCAGATACCAAGTTATACATTCTTATGTAACTACTCTTGAATTCTAAACAATTCCTTACATTCGCCTTTTTCTTCAGTTTATTGACTGAGTGTTGGAGTGGCTATCATAAGCGTCAACCACCTCACGTTCTCTTTCTCATAGAGTGACCAATCGCGGTACAGTTTCATTTCAGTCACATTATTTAGTTCTATTGTTGGGATATCCATTGAATTCTCTTTGTTCATTTGAATTAAAATCGGTCTCTTATCATTTTCTCTGAAAAGGAAATCTTTCTTTTCTCTCTTTCGAAATGGCCGAAAATTCACGAGCTGCTACTAAAGTTGCTACCAATGAGGGTGCTATCATTTCTTCCACTCCTGACAGTGGACAAAACACATCCTTTATGCTCAATGAAGCAGATCTCAACAATCTGAACAATGAGCAAATGTTTCAATACATCAAAAGGTTGCATGCTACTCTCGAGCAATACAAAACTTTGGGGCAGACATCATTCATGGGCCCCAGGATAAGGGAGAATGCCTCCATTGATATCTCAAGGACTCGGACAGAAGCGATCCAAGCATAGTCCAAAGGGAAGGCCAATTTGGAGGATGAAGATTCGTTGGATGAGGCTTCGAAGAACGTTGACTAGAAGCTGGTTCGGGACATGCAAAGGTACTAGAAGGAGCAGGAGGAGGACTATGGCCTGGCTAATGCCTCGCCTTTATCAGAAGAGATCTTAGTAGAAGCTTTTTCAACCAAGTTCAAATTGCCAAGTCTGGAAAAATATAATGGAACAACATATCTCATAAGTCACCTGACTATCTTTAGGACAATCATGCATTTTTTAGGATGTCAACGACTTCGTATTGTGCCGAGTGTTTCCATCAACACTCATAGATTTGGCTTAGAAATAGTATCAACATCTGAGCTCATGTTTAATTCAGAACTTTATACAATTCACTATGTTATTTAAATTAGGTTTATTACTTGTATACCTCCTAAAAAACTCTCCTCTAACTTGCAAAATATCTGTCAAGGAGAGAGCGAGTCTTTGAGGAGGTTTATCTCACGGTTTAATGCAAAAGCAATACAGGCAAAGGAATTAAATCATGAGATAGTATGTGAAGCATTAAAGAAAGTAACGCATAACATCAAGTTTATGGATTCCCTAATCAAGAATCTAGCTGCTACGTACCAATAGCTAATAGATAAAGCCCAGAAGTATATCAAGTTGGATGAGTAAGTCCAAGCATTGAGAGAGGACAAAAGGACATGTCAAAAGAAAAACCAAAATCAAAACTAAAATCAAAAGCCAGAGAGACGAGGATAAGAAGGAGACCGCAATCAGAATGGTAATTTACATAGACAAGACGTCCATAGTGTTCAATAATAGAGCCAAGTCATATGTCTCTAATGTGGGGAACTCAATCCTTAAAAGAACAGATGTGATAAGCGGTAGTGCCAGCTCTAGTAAGTTGAGCGAAAACTGAAAATGATCATTTAGGGTCTCAAAAGTTATTCGTCCAGGATCTTATAAGCTGGCTAGATTAGATGGCCGAGTCATTCTCCACTCTTGAAATATTTATAATATGAGAAAATTTTATCAATAATACTTAACGATGTATTTTCCATGTGTTATGTTATTTAGTGACAAGGAATGATGTGATTGCCTTCTTCGAAAGGATTAAAGAGCATTCATTAAATGCCACAAGGCAGATTCCGCTAGGCTATAATCCGGGTATTAGTCGCGCTAAAGAAGATATTTTATGCCAATACCACAAGGCGGGTATCTTTCAGGCCATAATTTGAGTGTTAATCTCACTAAATAAGGTATTTTATACCAAGGCCACAAAGTAGGTATCCACCAAGCTATAATTCGGATAAACAAGGCATTCTATGCCAAGGCCATTTGTTGGGTATCCGCCAGGCCATAATCTGAGTATTAGTCCTGCTAAACAAGTCATTATATATCAAGGCCACAAGGTGGGTATCCGCCAGACCATAATCCGAGTGTTAGTCTCGCTAAACAAGGCATTTTATGCCTAGGCCACAAGATAGGCATCCACTAGGCTATAATCCTAGTATTAGTCCCGCTAAACAAGGCAATTTATGCCAAGGCCACAAGGTGATTATCCACCAAGTCATAATCTGTGTGTTAGTCCCATTAAACAAGGCATTCTATGCTAAGGCCACAAGGCGAGTTCTGCAAGACTATAATCCGAGTGTTAGTCCTACTAAACAAGGCATTCTATGCCAAGGCCACAAGGCAGGTTCCGCTAGGCTATAATTCAGGTGTTAGTTCTACTAAATAAGGCATTCTACAGCGTCACAAGGCAGGTTCTGCCAAACTATAATCCAGGTGTTACCCCACTAAATAAGGCATTTTATGCTGGGCCAGAAGGCAGTCCCGTTAACTAAGGCATTTTATGCCCAAGCCACAAGGCGGATATCCGCTAGGATGCATAAACAAGCATTAGTGCCGTTTCACAAAAAACGCCACAAGGCATGTAACCGCTAGGCAAATCTTCAAGTATTAGTCCCAAAAGACAAAAGGTAAGTTTCTATCGAAAAGTGCCACAAAGGCAGGTAACTATAAGGCGAGCAACTGCCAGGTGAGTCATCAAGTGTTAGTCCCAAAAAATAAGAGGTAAATGTTTGCCAAAAAGCACCACAAGGCGGGTAACTGCTAGGTGAGTGTTTAGGTGTTAGTTCCAAAAGATAAGAGGCAAGTTTCTACCAAAAAGCATCAGAAGGCGAGTAACTACCAGGCGAGTCTTCGGGTGTTAGTTCCAAAAGACAAGAGGCAAGCTTCTGCTAAAAAGCACCACAAGGTTGTTAATTGCTAAGCAAGTATTTGAATATTAGTCCCAAAAGACAAGAGGCAAGTTTCTACCAAAAAGCGCTACAAGGCGAGTAACCGCTAGGCGAGTCTTTGGACATTAGTTCCAAAAGACAAGAGGAAAGTTTCTGGCAAAAAGCGCCATAAGGTGGGTAACCAATAGACGAGTCTTCGGGTATTAATTAGTTCTAAAATACAAAGTAAGTTTTTGCCAAAAAGGGCCACAAGGCAAGTATTAGCCAAGCCACACAATCTGGTGTTAGACTCATTTCGCAAAAAGTTTCTAAGACATTTCACGTTCAGGCAACAAGGCAAAGCGACGCGAGTATGGAAGACCAATCCAAACAAGTCATGTGCCCAAAATCATGAAGACGATTGTCATCTTTGAATCTGAAGAATTAAAGACCAGCGAGAGACCTCTAATGTAACACAACAATCATCCAAAGGAAGCTATAAGCTATTACCATAAGACAGGGTCACGTGGAAAGGGTCTGATAAGCCGATACACAGTCTTACCCGTGGAAAGGAAGACCCGGATATCGTAGCACCTGATCTTCATTAAGACTTGCCCTCTCCTAAATAGGTCGAGTCTTTACATAAAGTTATCGTTAGCAGGTACAATCCAGCAGATCCCCATTACACCTATAATCATTGGATCCCTTATCAATTAGCCAGTACTAATTGGATTTTCAAGAAATGTGATAATTAACTCCATCTTTTTACAGTATAAAAACTAATTATCTCTGCCAAGGTACTTATTCTTACACAACTGCTCTTGAGTTCTAAGTAATTTTTTATATTCACCCCTTTCTTCAGTTTAAGCTACTGTAGGTACCAACCACCTCGTGTTCTCTTTCTTGCAGAGTGACTAATTACGGTATAGTTTTATTTCAATCACATCAATAAGTATAATAAACTAATTCTAATTTAATTAAAATTAGAGTTTTGGTAAAAGTATAATTATAATTTATTAAATTTAAATTTATTAAATTTTAGAAAAAAATATTAAATTTTCTATATTATAAAAAAATTTATTAATTTATCTTTCGATTTTAAAAAATATGTTAAAATTGCTCTCACATTTACAAAAATATATTAATTAGTATTTTTTTATTAATTTTAATTATTAAATATTATACTATTTAGTACATATAATTTCAGAAACACTAATGATTTGGTCTCTAAATTTATAAAAAATATATTAATGGATCCTCTATATTAAAAATATTTTAAAATTTTTTATAATACTTACAATAAAATTAATTAGTAAACGATTTAACATTTTAATAAATTTTTAAAATAAATAAATTAATTAATAATTTTTTTATAATATAAATACTAAATAATGAATTTTTTAAAAAATTTTATTTAATCAATTCAATAAAAAAACTTTCTAACTTTTTTAAAAAGTACAAGTAACCGATTATTAAAAATAAATTTATATTTAATTTATTTTTAGGGAAATTTACTTTTTAGTCCCTGAGGTTTAACGTAATTAACACTTCTGTCCCTCTATTTTGGCGACCCAACACTTAAGTCCCTCACTTTCTTTTCTGTCCAATTTCGTAGTCCTTCCGTCCAAAATAGCCGTTTGGGACACGTAAATTGACAAAATTAACCCTCTTCTTCTTCTTCTTCTTCTTCTTCTTCTTCTTCTTCTTCTTCTTCTTCCCCTTTCTACAACTTCTTCTTCTTCTTCTTTCTTCTTCTTCTTCTTCTTTCTTCTTCTTTCTTCTTCTTCTTCTTCTTTCTTCTTCTTTCTTCTTTCTTCTTTCTTCTTTCTTCTTTCTTCTTTCTTCTTTCTTCTTTCTTCTTTCTGCAACTTCTTCTTCTTCCTTCTTCTGCAAGTTCTTCCTCTTCTTCTTCTTCTTCTTCTTTCTTCTTTCTTCTTTCTTCTTCTTCTTCTTCTTCTTCTTCTTCTTCTTTCTTCTTCTTCTTTCTTCTTCTTTCTTCTTCTTCTTCTTCTTTCTTCTTCTTCTTTCTTCTTCTTTCTTCTTCTTCTTTCTTCTTCTTCTTCTGGGATTTCACATGGAGAGAAGGGCATTTTTGGAAAAAATTATCACATCTCACCTTTGACTCTTTGACCAAACGGTTTAAATGGACGGAAGGACTACGAATTTGGACGGAAGAGAAAGTGAGGGACTTAAGTGTTGGGTCGCCAAAATAGAGGGACATAAGTGTTAATTACGTTAAACCTCAGGGACTACAAAGTAATTTTCCCTTATTTTTATTTAAAAATTAAAATTTTAGAAACTGTGACCCATCAATCCTTTATAGTTTATTTGGATAGGAAAACTATAGAAAAAAGAAAATAAAGAAAGTGAAATAAATTTGATGTGACATTTTTTCTTACTTAAATAGAAAAAAAAAAGAAAAAAAGGAAAATAAATTTTATTTTTCCTTAGTTATTTTCTCTTTATTTTAGAGAGAAAATAAGAATTATATATTTTTTAATAAAATTATATTTTTATTTTTTTATATTTAAAACCATCCAAACACAAAAAGAGAAAATAAACAAGAAAAATAAACAATATTTTCCTGCTCTCATTTTCCTTTCCCTTTTTCAAATTTCCAAACATAGGTTTAAGTCCCTCGCTGTATACAATGATGCAATAATGGAGCAAAATCATGCAAAAATTGTGAAGGATGCATATAAATTCTGTTTTTCTTTTTTTGTCTAATATATACATATACATGTGGGTAGTTGGAAAGTCAGTAGTTAGTAATGAGAAAGGCATGCCCAATTGGCTGGAGCTCGTGCATTATTGCCGTCTGTAAAATGACCATCTTGTCCTACCAACGATTTTTAACGGCCCTAAAAACGGGACCAGAAATAAGATCAAGTAAACGGTAAATCGGTATATACGTAGACTATAAGAATAAAATAAATAAATATGTTCATAATATAATATATTTACGTAAAATCATTGCTTTACAAAATAATTATTCAATTTAACAGTTTAAAGCTTTTTTTTTTTAAAATAACAATAGCAAGTATAAATTTTAAGATAAAGTAATGATTAAATAATACTATATATTTAAGAGTATTTTAATTATTTTAAAGATAATTGATGAAAAATTAAATGGAAGGGCTTTTAATTTAATAAATTTCCATTTCAAAAAAAATAACAAATTTAAAATGTATAAACTAAATTATTAAATTTTAAAATAGATAAATATATGTATTAATTTTTACATACATAAAGAAGTAAAAATAATTTAGGGAAAATTATTTTTTAGTCCCTGAGGTTTAACGTAATTAACACTTATGTCCCTCTATTTTGGCGATCCAACATTTAAGTCCCTCACTTTCTCTTCCGTCCAAATTCATAGTCATTCCGTCCATTTAAACCGTTTGGTCAAAGAGTCAAAGGTGAGATGTGATAATTTTTTCCAAAAATACCCTTCTTTCAATGTGAAATTCCAAAAGAAGAAGAAGAAGAAGAAGAAGAAGAAGAAGAAGAAAGAAGAAGAAGAAGTTGCAGAAAGGGTAGGAAGAAGAAGAAGAAGAAGAAGCTGCAGAAAGAGTAGGAAGAAGAAGAAGAAATAAGAAGAAGAAGCTGCAGAAAGAGTAGGAAGAAGAAGAAGCTGCAGAAAGAGTAGGAAGAAGAAGAAGAAGAAAGAAGAAGAAGAAAGAAGAAGAAGAAAGAAGAAGAAGAAGAAGAAGAAGAAGAAGAGGGTTAATTTTGTCAATTCACGTGTCCCAAAAGGCTATTTTGGACGGAAGGACTACGAATTTGGACGGAAGAGAAAGTGAGGGACTTAAGTGTTGGGTCGCCAAAATAGAGGGACAGAAGTGTTAATTACGTTAAACCTCAGGGACTAAAAAGTAATTTTCCCAATAATTTATCTTAAATTTTTATAGATGAATATTTATATTTATTAAAAAGTTTTTATTTTATTTTTTTTAACAATTAATTCCGTTTAGGTCCTATTCTATATACTAGTGA
Organism: Manihot esculenta; assembly: GCF_001659605.2. Taxonomy (NCBI): domain Eukaryota; kingdom Viridiplantae; phylum Streptophyta; class Magnoliopsida; order Malpighiales; family Euphorbiaceae; genus Manihot; species Manihot esculenta. The sequence goes on along the minus strand of NC_035174.2, from coordinate 18,261,606 downwards.
TTTAAATAATTGTTAGTTATTTTAATAGTCGTTAGCAGTTAGTTATTAGTAATTTATATAATAACTGAAAATATAAATTTTCAGTACAATATAAATATTAGATCAATTGTTAAATATAAAATAATAATAAAGAATATAAATGAATATTACTCAAGTATTGACATAAATGGTAAATTAACATAAATGAATAACTTTCCAAAAAATCAATGATAAAAAATATAAATTATTCTTAAACTAATAAACTAGTTATATCTTCTATCATGTCACAAACTAATCAGCAATATTATTACAAATATTTTTCATTTTAATGGATTTTCTCCAATATTTTCACTAAAAAAATATAAAAAAAATATCATGTAGTTCCACTTATTTTTATTTCAGCGTCTGTAATTTAATTTGTATTAAAATAGTATTTATAATATCATATTATTAATAAATAGCGGTAATTTTTTAATACCATCAATAAATACTGACATGACGAATAAAATATAATTATTAAAAGTGAAATTTTAAACAAATATCATATGTTGATTCGAAAAAAAAAAAAAAAACAAATATCATATGGTTTCAGCCATTTTTATTTCAAGACTTATGGTTTAATTTGTGTTAAAATAGTATTTCGTGATATAATTTTTATAATAATATTCTTGACCTTACTACTATTTACTAATTGCAGCGCGATACTACAAATACTAGTTTGACACAAATTAAATTATAGACCTTAAAGTAAAAAATCGATAAAATCACATAATATTTTTTATATTTTTCCTTTTCATTATTTATAAAAGTATTGTATATATCTGAGTGTTCCCTACGACACATAAGATTATGATAGAAACTTGAAAAATCGTATCACTTGGTGATTCGAGATGATATGTCTTTGCATGACATCCTCAAGCACATAGGTAGTGAAGCACCACAATTCACTTCCTTTCTTGAAAACTTGATTCTCTACCATTACGCTTAATAATTTGTAGTGTTATATTGATGGTAGAGACAGGTGGTTCTGTGCTTATACTACTTAGACCACTCTTACTCATGGCTTCACAATGTGGTAGCAATTCAAAAATTTTAGTAATCAACATTATAAATCCTGTCGATTGCCTTCTCTTACACTTCAACTGCCTGAAATTAGTTTTAGATTTAGTCTTTTAGGGTTGTTTTGATTTTTAAGTTTCATCTTTTCTACCTTGATTTGTCACATAAGTATTGCTATTGGCATTATTGCTTACATGTTCAATAAAGTCCCTATAGAAAGTGAATTCATTGCTTAATTCAGACTCAAATTCAGTACTAAAAATATTATCCCCAAGATTATAAGCTCCCGTATTTTCTTCTTCAATAATCTCTATTCAAATGCATAAATAAATTTATCTATGTTGATAACCGCTGGCCTTCATCACCCTGATATAAAGCCTAATCCATGATGGCGACCCTAATCCAAGGGTCAAAGGGCCTCTTCACCGAGCCGGCCTGAACCACCCAGCCTTAAGATCAGACCTCCCGCGGGCCTGAGTCTTCTCCCACCTGGCTCGGCTCTGAAGCCCAATGTGATAAGGGGCAGCCGGCCCATACGTCAGGCAGAGCTGTTACACGCGTGCTAGGGGGATTAAATTGCCGTTAACATGGAGCAAATGTTTTATATTTCAAGTACGTACTTATCCGCATGACAGAGACAGGTAGCCCAATAATGGCAGGGCCATTAAATCTCACTAGCCAAGGATACCTTCCTCTCGGATCAAACTTACCGTACCATTATAAAATCTTATTTTCTATATATATATATATATATATATAAAAGCGGGTGCATTTACCTTGAATCACAAAGATTTGTTATTTTTAGTCTTTGGCAATTGAACAGACTGACCGCACAATTGAGAATAGTGAAAAAGTGATAATAAAAAGACGTATTTTCATGGAAAATTTTAAATTTTTTAATATTTTATAATTTAATTTAAAATTTTAAAAATTAATAAAATTATTTAAAATTATAATTTTATTATAATTATATTTAAATTTAAAATTTGAATTAAAGAGACATATCACAATAATATAAATTTTTTATTATATTCATATATCATATAAATAAATATTATTAATAAAAAAATTTAAAATTTTTAGATATTTTATAATTTAAATTAAAACTTAAAAATTAATATAACTAAATTCAAAATTTCTAAATTTATTTATCTTTCATCTCCATTTAGCTTCACCTGATGTAATAAATTATAATTTTAATTTTTTTCTATTTATCACTAATTTTAATAAAAATTGAAATAAATCATATTTATCAATTTTTTATTTTTTTAAATATTTTATTAAGTCCATCCTAATAAATTTTACTATATTTATTATAAAAAAATATATTAATATAATAAAAAATAAAAATTATGGTCTTACTCTATACAATTGTGCTACTCATTTTCTGTTATAGTTTAATAGTATAAATCAGTATTTGAATCTATAAATAAGGATATTATATTAAAAGTAGACATAATAAATTTTATTATATTTATTATAAAAAATCATGTTAATATAATAAAAAATAGAAATTATAATTTTATTATTTATAATTGTATTATTAATTTTTTTATTACAACTTAATAGTATAAGTTAGTACTCGAAGGTATAAGCAGAAACATTATATTAAGAATAGGTATGATTAAATTCAAAAGAATTAAGAGAACGAGAATTAAAAAATAGAAAGTAGTCCTATTATAATTTGTTGCAATTGAAATGAAATATAATAATAGAATTTAGAGATTTTATAGTGAAAAGAGATAAATTTAAAAATTTTGAGTTAAATTATATTAAATTTTAAAATTTTAGATAAAACTATAAAATAGTTAAAAAAAAATTATTTTTTTATCAATAGTATTTATTTATATGATATATAAATATAATAAAATAATTTCTATTATTTTATGATGTCAGCAAGACTATATTAATAAAAAAAAAATTACCAAATTTATTGAAAGACATCAAAATATAATTGAAAATAAAAACAAAAATAATTATGATTTACTTGTTCCCAAAAATGTTTTATTTCCTAAACGAAAATGTTTTATCCCCTAAACGTTGAAGAGAATTAAAATTTTTTTTCAATTTAAAAAATTTAAATGATATTCATATAAATACAGAAATTTATACCCTCTCAAATTGTAAACTTAAATATAATTACAATAAAATTTATAATTTTAATAATTTTATCAGTTTTTAAAATTTTAGATTAAATTATAAAATAATAAAAAATTTTAAAATTTTCATATATAATGTATATATTACAGCTTAGACTTGCACATTTGTAAAAAATAAAAGGACATAAATATAAAAAAAATACAACCAGTGAGTATCAAAAACTAAACATTAGAAAGAATAATTTTTTAATATTCACTAATTCAACCATCAAATACTATTATAAAATAATAATTATTAAATAACAAATAAAAAAATTAACATTTTAACTTAATCTAAATACTACAATTAAATATTATTACTGAATAGGGTAATAATATCAATGTGGTAAATTCCATCAGTGTCATTTTATTAATTTATTAAATAGAGAACAATAAACAAATAGATTTTTTAAGAATAAAAACAAGATTAAGAGTAGTGGAAAAAAATAAATTTGCATTTGTTTTGTGTTTGATGCTAAAATGACAGACTGTTTCACACTTGCACGTCAATGGCACAATAAATGATGTGTTGAAATAAGGAAAGGAATGACGTGTGCAAATCCAATAAGTCAGATTACGCCAGCTTGGATCTATTGTCAAGCATTTCCAACACTCCACTCTAATTTCGATTCAATTTTCTAGTAATGGTTTTGAATTATAATAATCTTACAAAAATTTAGTTATTTTCTAATACCCTAACAAAATCTTTATTTTTATTTTCATATAAATTAAAGAAATATTATATAAATAAAAATAATAAATTTTGTATAATTTTTTATTAAATATTCTCTACAGATATTATTCAATTGTAAATAGCTCATATTTTCAAATCATTCTTAGAATTAGTAAATTTATTTTTTAATTTATATATATTACCATAAAAAGAACTACCGTAATTAAATTAATACAGTTTAAAAAGAAAACTTAAATGGTCTAAAAATAAATTCCACAATCAATAATTAGAAAAGGCTCTAACTTCGTAACACTTAATATTGAACATACGTTTCTTACGATCATAATCGATATTAATATATCAAAAACAACTCGATATTCTTTAAAAAGTAGAAAAAATTATTTTTTAATCTCTAAAATTTAACGTAATTAATACTTTTGTCCCTCTATTTTGGCGACCTAATACTTAAATCCTTCACTTTCTCTTCCGTCCAAATTCGTAATCCTTCCGTCCATTTAAACCGTTTGGTCAAAAAGTCAAATGTGAGAGGTGATAATTTTTTTCAAAAATACCATTCTCTCAATGTGAAATTTTTATTTTTTTTCTCTTTCATGTTTTCTCCAGTTGCAGAAGAAGAAAAAAAAGAAGAAGTTGCAGAAAGGGCAGAAAAAAAAAGAAGAAAGAAGAAAAAGAAAAAATTACAAAAATGGTAGGAAGAAGAATAAAGAAGAAGAAGAAGAGGCATTTGGGTTTTGTGATTTTAAAATAGCAAGATTTTTAGTGAGGGTTAATTTTGTCAATTCACGTGTCTCAAACGGCTATTTTAGACGGAAGAACTATGAATTTGGACAGAAAAGAAAGTGAGGGACTTAAGTGTTGGGTCGTCAAAATAGAGGGATAGAAATGTTAATTACGTTAAATTTCAGAGACTAAAAAGTAATTTTTTTAAAAAAAATACTATAAAATCTCTCAATAATAAAAAAAAAAAGCAAAATGAAGCGGGTCTTACACCACCTATCCTTACATGTGAAAATAAAAAAAAAATAATAATAATATTAAATTCATAAGAACAATCGATAAAGAAAATGAACCATCATAATCGATGCTGCTTTTCGATGAACCACAATCCAATATAGTACGGACTAAAGAGCCTCGATGCTGCTTTTCGATGAACCACAATCCAATATAGCACGGACTAAAGAGCCATCGCCATGCTCACCATACTAGAATTAGTATATAACATTCTCAATATTATATAGTTATGAAGTAACTGTAATGGAGTCCACTAAATTTCAGCGTTGAAGAGAACACCGGCCTTATCTTCAGAATCATTGGTGACTATTACGATTGCAGAATTTTAAACCAAAACAAAACAAACCATCGAACAAAAGAAATAGAAAAACAAAAAAAGAAATAGAAACAAATAAAAGTAAATAAAACTGAATCCATCGAACGTGCTCTCACAAAAAGAAAGGAGCGCGATAGCCGAATTAACACTGATTGCCTTTTTTGACAGCTTTCGCTTCCTTTCTGATTTCTTTTCTTTTTATTTTATATAATGTGATCCAGCTAAAAATATATACATGATTAAACTAATAAATAAATTATTTTATTAAAAAATAAAATAATTTACAATTTAAAACAGATATAAAGAAAGATAAATATATTTTTGTGGGATGTTGGTAAAAAAATATTATAATAATAATAAGTAAATAGAATTGAATTAAATAAGATGATTATTTGATTGATTTAGTTTAAAATTAAATTTAATTGAATAAATTAAAAATTAAAAATTAAAATTTTAATATTTATAAATGTTAAAATAATTGATTTTAATTAAAAATTAAATTAATTTAAATTAGTATGATTTGATTCGATGAATTTAAATTTTTTATTTTTTAAATATTTTAAAATTTAATTAAAAAATTTGAAATTTAATTCAATTTATCCGTTTAATTCTATTCTATAATTTTTTTATTTTTTTAGACTTGATTACATTTTATAAAAATCTATAAAATTAGTATAAGGGAATAATGTAATTTATCAAAGTTCATTTTTATACAAATAATTAAATTAACAAAAAATAAAACTATTAAAAAAATATTAATCAAACCAAAACCAACTGAAAAACAAAACTAAATTGAAAGCAATTATTTAATTCAGATTTTCAACTATATTGTATTTTTCTCACCCTCACTTCAAAGTTCGATAAAGTCAAGCCGAGAGATGCTGGCCCCGCTTTATGTTTGAGCAGATATTATTATTTAGATAATTTATAATATAATTTTTAAATTTTAATGAAATTTATAATTTAATTATGTTATTTTATTGAAAAATAATTTAATCTTTAAAATTTTATTTTATTAATAAAATATTTTTAAAAAAATTTATTATTTGACTATAACAATTTAATTCTTTAAATTTTAATTTTTTATAATAATTTAATTTCTTTAATTTTAATAATTTATAATAATATAATATTCACCATTTTAATTTTTTTAATTTAAATTGATTTTATTAAATTATGATTGACTAATGATAAATTTAATTGAATGATTATTTTGTTAACAAATAAAAATTTAATAATTGAATTATTTACTCTTAGAAAAGCAGAGATTAAATTATGGTTTGATATATCTTAGGATTATATTATTATTATTATTATTATTATTATTATTATTATTATTATTATTATTATTATTATTATTATTATTATTATTAGCAGTAGTTCTGCCGTTGAAAGTGTGAAGTTATCTTTTTAAATTTTTAAATTTTAATTATTAGAATTATAAATAGTATTATCAGAAATTAAAAAAAATAATATTAACATTGGACAATATAACATTAAAAACGCTTTTTGCCTATCACCTACGAGTAAATCTATAATAAATTTTTTAATAATTTTGTTAAATATATAACAGAAAGCAGCTTAAAAGAATTCATCTTCAATTTTATTTCTAAAACTATTCTCAATAGTATTTATAGCGAAAAATGATCGCTCTAAATTAGCTACAGAAATTAACAAATTAAAAATAAAAATAATTATTTTATATATATATTTAAATTAGCAAAAAATGAGGTATCGGCCTCGATACATGAAAGAAGAGATTTTTAATTTCATAATCAGTTTAGATCCAACCATGCATGTAAAAAGAAGAAGATGGCGACAAGTCTATTCCGGAAAGCAACGAACTGCTAAATTGACATAGTGATGTGTGGAAAATGTATTTTTTGGTGATTCACTCAGCATCTTTTGAGATTCTGTGATTCTAAAGAGCCACTGTCTCTTAACCTTTCACCGAAACCCTCTAATAGCCAGAGAGCTGAGCTTCTCATAAAACCTGCAACAAACACCAAGAAACAAGCAATACAAATAGAAACTCCAGTAACAAAATGCAAATACCCAAGAAAAAAATATGCATGCTTATCACCTCTAAGGATTTGAGGTTTCACAGCTCAGATCTCTTAACTGAATCCCTTTATTTGAAACTCAAATTTATCATAAAATCAATAAAGAAAAGGGAAAAATCCATGAGATCAGGTGAAAGATAAAATCACCGTTCTCCGTTCGGATGAAGCAAGATACAACAAGCAGAGAAGACTTTGCATCATAAAAAAGAAAAAAACAGAGAAAAAGTTTCTAATTTTTATTTATTTTTTATTATTTTAAAATTATTATCTATTTTTATTTTTTATATTATAATTAACATATAAATTAATTCTATTTAATTTTATTTTATTTTTAAAATAATCTTTCATTAATTATTATTTTTTTAAATGAGTATTTAAAATATTTTTTAATATTTAATAAAATTTAATATTTTTAAAATGGGTATAGTTATAAAGTTTATATAAAAATTATCTTTTTAATATGTGAAAATGTAAAATGAATAAAAATAATATAAAATATTAATTTTTAAAAATTAAAAAATTATATATATATATATATATTAAATTAAAATAAAATAAAATTCATCCTTTATTGGATGAAATTGAATTAAAAGTGATGAATGTTTTATTGACATATAATTTTTTTTATTTAATTTAATTAAATATTTTTTTAAAAAATATAAATTGAAACAAGTCTCTTCTCTCTACCAACCTCTTAATATAATCTAATGAGATATCCTTTCATGGTCTCATAAAATAATTAAGGAGTAAATCTTTTAATAAAAGATCATGCTTTTGTTAGGTATAATATTAATTATTGTAGCTTTACATATTTAAAATAACTTAAAGTTTAATGTCTGTGGTAAATAGCAGCTGTATCATGGGATCCGATCCCTTATTCCTCCACATATTTTCATAAAATTCAACTTAATCACGTGGTAGCAGGATTGTTAATGATCGAATTTTTGTGGGTAATCGATTCGATTAATTTTTAATAAAAGAAGTTCTCTAGATAATATATAATTAGTTTCAAGATGAATTCCAATTTTATATATAATATATATTATATGAAAATAAATAAAAACTTAAATAATTTGTTTAATTTTTAAAATTTTAAAATATTAATAAATCGTATTTAATGTAAATTATTAAATTAAAAATTATAAAATTAAAGTATTTTTCAAGTTATAATAAAGCAGAGAACAGTTAAAATGGATAATACAAAAATTTTAATGAACAGTTAATAGAAAAATAAAGTTTAGAAATAATTGATGATAATAATATGGTTAGATCAATTAAAATATTAAATAAAGAATATAGCAAAAAATGGATAGAATTATAAAAATATATAAATTTTTTAAAAATTTAATTAATTATATCAAAATTTAAACATTTAAATTATACCGTAAAAATAAAATATATTTGTTTTATTTTTTCAATTAGATCTAAAAATTAAAGAACATTCACTTTTTCAAATGTCTATATCTAACTATCCTCAATCTTATTGCTTGATGAATATAATAGATATTAAATATAAAATAAATTTTTAAATTTTAAAAACACAAATAAACTTTGATTCAAAAAAAAAAAAAAACACAAATAAACTCTTGAAGTTTTAAAAAAATCTATTAAATCAATTTTTTTAACAATAAATTCTCTACAATTTAAAATATTAATTTTATCTAATGTGTACCATATTTAATTCTTATATATAATATTTATATTAGTAGAATATATTAATTATTTTTTGTGAAAAAAAATAATTATTAATTTTAATTATTATAATAATAAATTATCATAGGTATTTTTTACCATATCATTATCTTCTTCTTTTCTTTTTATATATAACATTTACTGTAAATTATAGATATAGATTTATATAATATAATAAATATTAAAATTTTGTTATCACTTTTAGTTTTTCTTTAATTTATTTGAAGAAAGTGCTTCCTTTATTCGAAGAAAATAAAATAATAAAAAAACATTGATTCCAACTTTATTAGAATCATGAAATATTAGATGTATTAAAAATTATATTTTAAGTTCAGTTAAAATTTATATACCCTTGTAATCTTAACTAAAAAAAGGTAAATTATTCCTAAAAAAGTATATTATTCAATTTTTTTATTTTTTTAATTGCATTTCCATTAGTTAATATTTTCCTTTTAAAGTAATATTTTAATTATTTCTCATTGAAATTTATTTAGAATTATAATAAAAATAGAATTTAAAGAGAAATAGGATTTTAAATTTTAAATTTAAATAAAATTTATGATTAATTTAATATAAATTTTAATTATATTAATTTTAATAACTCATTACGATTTAATTTTTTATTATAATAATTTTAAGTTATTAGAGATATTTTTTATAATTCACTTACCCATCCTTCCGTCCCACTTTTATTTATATTATAAATATAATATCTATTTTTGATATTTTTTTTTTTCTAATTTTACATCTCTATAGTGAACTCTCTATGAGTTCACATAATATAAGACTGATTAGATTCCGTTAGAAATTTTAACTAATAATGTTTGGGTAAAATAATATAATAAAAACGAAAAGCTAAAATTTGAAAAATTTTATTGAAATTTTTGAAAGATTGAAAAGTGAGTCTCAAATAAATAAGAAAGTAATATTTATAATAGAAAAATCCTAAATTATAAAATTATAAAAATATTTAAAAAGAAATTAAAATACAAAATTGACCACTAAATGGTGAAATTTTCGTCTCAAACTTTGTGATCAAGCTGTTGGCTCTCATCACACTTTTTAAAGTCGTGCATCTCGAAAAAGCTATCGTAAGTTTTTATCGGATGTCGACAGTAAAAATTAGATCCGATCCAAATCTTTCGTAAAATTCAAAACTAATTGCTTCCTATAATCACATCAATACTCATTTCTTATTCTCAAAATTCTATAACTTTTTTCTTACCTTTCACATTTCTCTTCTTTCTAAATAAAAATTTCAAAATGTAGCATTTGAATCCTTATTAATTCAGAGGCTAGCAAATTTGTAATTAAGAGATGTCAAAAATAGAAAAATGAAGTTTTAACATTTGGAGTGTGAAGATAAATAGGCGATGTACAGCTAAAGAAAATTAGTCGCGTTTAAATTAATCGCACAGATAACCTAAGTAAATTAATCATAAAGAGTTGAAATTGTACGTAAAGAAAGAATATGAAATAAAACTTATGGCTTATTTCATCTAATTAACTCTAAAATTTGAAGGTTTACTTCTTCTGAAAATTGCTTATTTGATTTATTTTTAAAATGTTAAAAAAATTTTTCATTTTATTAAAAGAAGTTGAAAGACTTGTTTGAAAAAATAAGAGTTTATTTAACCATTTGGTTGGTTTAATAGTCTAAATAAGCATTTTTGCCTTGAATTACAAAAATAAATTTTATCGGTTATCACAAATTTTTTATCAAATTAATATCATTTATCACAATTATTTTATCAAATTAATCGAGCAAAGTAAATCAAAAATGAACTTTTTGAACTTTGAAGTGTATTTTTTTTTAATTTAAATCATCTATGTTGACTATATAAAATTTTGAATAAGAATTAAAGATTTCATTATTTTTTTAAGTCAAAAGACATGACTCTATTCATATTGTCTAAAAGGGAGTGTGAATATAGTTTTATATCTATTTTTTGGATCAATTTGTATTTGCCAAAATCTGAATTTCATATCAAATTTAGAAAATACAAATGCAGTATACAATTTTTGTAAAATATTTTTTTTTGTTTGGAATTGGGTATATTATCCATTTTAAGGCTTTGTTTAATGGTTTGTAATTTATCACTAATCTAGGAGTTGAAATTTATGAGTTTTTTTTTACATAAAAAGCAGCATAACTCCATCGTGATCTTGATTTTGTAATCAATCATTTATTTTCTAAATCCTAAATCTCAGAACGACTCTATTCATGTTGCTTTTCATTCCAATAAGCATTTGATAATTCAGCACATATCTCTAACTCGATTTGTCCTTTGAGATCAGAAATTCTTTTTTATACAGAATCAGTTTGTAATATTTGTTAATTTTTTATAAGCAAACATCTTGTAGGAAGTGCAACAAGTGTTGTGTCTTTCCTTGTACTACGACATTTATCTCATTATCATAAATAGAACAAGCCTTTATGATATTGAAGGTTTACAGGAGATTCTTTTTAAAAAAATTTTCAACTCAATTTTTACAATTTTGATCTCTTCTTATAAACCTTGAAGGGTTATAGGAGATTATTTTGAAGATTTCTTTCTGTTTAGAATGTTTGTAAGGTCATAAGTATTTTGACTTGTAGAAGGCAAAATTATTTTTTGCATGGGTTTTTCTTCCTTAAAAGATTTCACAAGTTTTTTTAAAATTTCCTTTTGTAATTGAGGATTTTAGACTTCTAAAACTATGAGCAACTTTTGATCTTTTAGAAGGACATTGATTTTTTTTGTATTTATTTACGACAATCTGTTTTGTAGATTTGTTAAATTCTTATTTTGATTCGGAACTTGAATCAGTAAAAGAACTTATAACAAATTCATCGATTTATAATAGTTCTTAATTCTCGTTACATTTTATCAAATTTAATTCATTCTCTAAAGATTCAATTAAAATTATTATTTTATTAATAACTTCCTCTTCTAATTAAAGTTCTTAGAGTTTTATACTTATTCAATAATACTTAGAAATATGGCCTTTCTTTCCATACCCGTAACAAGTAATTTCTTTCCACTTTGTTTTGGACTTGGTCTTACTAGTGTTAGCAAACCTGATTTTGTAGTTTTTCTTTGGCTTTTTGTAATATGAGCTTTTTTCAAATTTTGTAGGTTTTTTGTATCTATAGGAAGACCTTTTATAGGATTGCTTACTATAATCTCCTCTACAATCTGGACTAGGACCACTTGTTCCTATTTCAAATTGCTTGTAGAAATATCCTAATCCTTGATGAGTTTTTTGCATTTTCCATTTCAAAATATTTTTGAAGTTTTTAATCCTTTTTTTTAGTCGGATTTATTAATTCACGGTAAGTCAACTGGTTGTAAAGGATTTGATTTCCAAATGCTTCCTTGATTTTATTCCTAACCTTTTTCCCTAATAATGTTCGAAGTCCTGCTAGGAATTTCTCCTTCCGAAAGGGTTGGTTAGAGTCTTATATTAATATAATCCTAATGAGAAAAGTGGTTTTATAGTTTTGAAAATCACTAAGCTTCTTACACCTGAGGTTTGAAAGAAGTTTAGCATTTTTGTCTTTCAGATGCGAGAGACCTCCTATGAAATGTAAAAAGATTATTATAATCAATATTGCAACAACATCTTAGATTGGATTACCTAATTTATTGAGAACATATACACCATTTTCTAGAATTTGTATGGAATCTAAAATCCCAACATGTTACTCTGTTAGATGATAATCCCACCATCCTTTGAGTTGTCCTAAGAAACCTACGATAAGCAGTTCAACAATAGCTATGTCTGGGGTTCTAGTTTGGATTTTGTAAGCATTGGCTGCGATGGTCATTTTTTTAGAAATATTTAAAATGTTATATTCATACATATCATCTATGTTCCATTCATGGACAGTTGAGACTTAAAATCTAGACTGAGTAATAATATTAGGCCTATTTCCTAAACTAATGTCTGGAGTTATTATTGGAATAGAGTTGTTTGATTCCAAAAAAAGTCTATTGATTTGTAAGGATTCCTGGAGCTTTTCAAGAATGATTTGTACATCTGAATCCAAATTTTGTTCAAGCATAATGACACTTCTTTGGGAAGCTTGAGGGGTTTCAGGTGCTACTGGATTAGAAGCTGACGCATCGAACTTAGACCGCATGTCTTTTTAAGTTTTGAGGAATTTGGATTGATTGTTTTGTATAATTCTAGCTAGCTACTTTTGGATATTTGAAATGGGTCTGAAAATTAGGGTTTTCAATTTTGTGTACTTAATCTCAACAGAAGAAGAGTTTATCTTCTAGGATTATTCTATTTTTTTAATTGCTTACCTATGGTTCGCAAATGAGCATTTGTAAAATTATTTTATTGAATGATGCTTTTTATATTTACAAAATCATCTTCATTTACCTTTTTGTAAGGAATTACTTCTACAGTTTGATCTTGTTAGTGTATTTGTTTTATGCCATTATCTTGGACCTTTTTGTATATCATTTTGGTTATTAATAAAAGATGTTTTATTATCATTATTATTTGTTTGCATGTTACATAATAATAATTAACATTCCTGGTTATTTATTATTATGTTGATAATAATAAAATATAACTAGTATGATTATTGATTGATAATCATGAGATGATTATGTATATGTTGATATAATTCAATAATCATAAATATTTGTTAGAGAACAAACTATAGGATGGACCCGCATTGAGATCACTATATGGATTATTGTCATAAGTGAATTTCACAGTAGTTATATCTTAATCATTTGACTTGAGATTGTCATAATTTCCAACATAAGGACTGTTATATATGTTTTGACATTATCAAACATTGTCTTTAATCTGACAATCATAAAGGTTATGATTGAGCATAATAAAAATTATGTAGAGGATATTGAACAATCAAAATAGAATTTGTCCCTCTTTCTGATAGAGATATCTTCTGGACCCCTCGATAAGTGAGACTGAGAAATGCATGGCCATGCTCAAATGAATTGATAGTGTGATTAATATCATTTGATTTGATCAGTCTACTTAGAGATCGAGAAATCACAAGTTTGAACATTATAAGTTTGACATTGACCATGACTTATATTCAAACTAGATATCGTGTGACAAAAGGATTAATACATGTTCTATTTATTAGACTTTATCGGACTATCAATCCTCATATTAGTTGGGTAGTCATAATGTCTTGCTAGAGGCCGCTTATGATTTTTGGGCCTTATGGGACTGGGCCTATTGCTAATTAATGTGAGCCTATTTGGTCACACACACAAGAACGTTATTGATGTGCTATGTCATATTAATGGGCTAAAAGCCTATTAGTATAATTAATAATAATAAAGATGTTATTATTATTAATATTAATTATTATTATAAGATAATAATATTTAAAATATCTGCAGTTTATCTGTAACTGTTACAGATAAAAGATTTTTTGATTTTTCTTATCAAAACAAACTATCACGTAAGATATTTGAGCATCTGCGAGATTGTGATAGTTGTTATGAACACAACTCTTTTACGAAAAGAAGTGTGGAAAAACAAAAGACTAAAAACGAATAAAAACTTTTTCTGTGAATTGTAGGAGTAAGGTAATTTAGGCAGATTACTGTTAATGCGATTAATGGTTCTGTTTAGCGGGACCGCCATGTGCGTAGCGCCTTAGATATCATTCCCGCAATAAATAAACTTTAAAGCTAATAAGTTTATAATATGTTTGTATGAAATATGTTGTGATTATGTGATGTCTTAGCATGACCTTATTAACCTATGAGATTGGTTTTTATGGGATGTAATTTTTAAATATGGCCTGCGTGTCGTCTATTTTAATGTAATAGTATAGGCTTTCTTTTATTTTTATAAATAGAGATCCACAAGATAGAGGAGAGAAGACTCGTGCTTCCATGGTGATGGTGGACTTGCCTGCAATGACGAGTAGATTCTATGGTGTGGACAAGCAAGCTCAAGATAGAAAGACATGTTCCATTGCAACTAATATAATAGGATTACACTTAGGTTGCCCCTTATGATCTTTATATTAGCTTGTAAAGGTCATTTTAGATTTTGGCCATGCTATGTCACGTTTACATATTCTGTCATATATTAGTATGTGATGCTATGCATGATAGTTTATATATATATATGCATATAGGGTGTTGTGATATATAAATGCAAGACAACATAATTAAAATTAAATATTGAACCATCACTATAAATTTTAAGTTTTAATGCCACCCATGTATTAAATACCTATCAAGACTAAGATCACCAAAATGCAGGTTTTGCCAAAGCAAGGTGCTTAGGTTATCTTAGTAAGATAGGATGAGTAATAGTTACTCATTTATTTAATTTTGGTTGAGCTTAATTAGGCTATCAAAACGGTTTTGGACCTAAGGCATTAGATGGGGTATAACATGCATTTGACGGGGTATAATATGCATTTGACATATGATATCAACACCTCATAATCTAAGAATTAAATTAGATGTAATTGGCAAGGAGTTACCTACCTAAATAACTTAATTCTAAGCGTCATGCCAAAACTAACTTGAAATTAGGTGAAATATGGATTTTAACCTACTAAAATATTATTATTGTAATAATTCTTTTTGAGGGTTGTATTTTAGTGGAAGATTATTGTCTCCTTAATATTAATTTACTAAATTGATTATATTTGCATATTTTGTAGATCATTATGGCTGCTAATAATAATTTCACTTTATCACTGCGATCCATCCTTGAGAAGGATAAACTGAAAGAAAATGGAACTAATTTTGTTGACTAGTTTAGAAACTTGAGAATTGTTCTCAAGCAAGAGAAAAAGTCCTATGTGCTTGATTAAGCTATCCATGAACCACCTCCTGCTGATGCTACTAATGCTGTTAAGAACTAGCATAAGAAGCATATGGATGATCCTAATGACATTGGATGTTTTGTGTTGGCAACTATGTGCCCAGAACTTCAGAAGGATCTGGAGCACCTTGAGGCTTATGAGATGAGTGTCCATCTCAAACAGGCTTTCCAACAGCAAGCTAGGCAGAATAGGTATAAAACCACCATTGCATTGCATGATTGCAAAATGGATGAAGGTGAATCAGTTAGTGCTCATGTTTTAAAGATGAAAGGCTACATTGATCACCTTGCTAGGCTTGGCTATCCTCTGAGTTTAGAACTCTCCACGGATTTGATCCTACATTCTTTACCTAGCAGTTTTTCTCAGTTTTTCATGAACTATAACATGAACAATATGGAGAAATCCATTCCTGAGCTGCATGGGATGCTAAAGACAGCTGAGGTGAATGTCAAGAAAAGACCTACCCAAATTTTGAATGTCAATATGGGTAAGCCCATGAAAAATAGAGGGAAGCCCAAGTCTAAATATGGTAATGGGCCTAAGGGACAAGGCAAGCCTAAACGGCAAGCCAAGCCAAAAGTTCCTAAGGAAGGAATCTGCTTCCATTGCAAGGAACCAGAGCATTGGAAGAGAAATTACAAACTCTATTTGGATGAGTGCAAGAAGAAGAAGAGTAGTGAGACTACGACTTCAGGTATTTATGTTATAGATATTAATTTATCTATTTCTACTTCATGGGTATTAGATACTGGATGTGGTTATCACATTTGTACAAATATGCAGGGTCTCAAAAGGAGTAGAAAACTGAAAAAGGGTGATGTGGACCTACGTGTAGGCAATGGAGCAAGAGTTGCTGGTTTAGCTGTAGGGACTTATGAACTTGTTTTTCCCAATGGGCTTTTGTTAATTTTGAACAATTGCTTTTATGTTCCTACTTTGAGTAGAAATATTATTTCAGTTTCTGTTTTGGACGATGAAGATTTTTCATTTCTCATTGAGAATAAGAAATGCTCCATTTATAATAAAGATTTGCTTTATTGTATTGCAAATTCATATGATGGCCTTTAGATCCTTAATCTAGATGATTCTAGAGACAATAATATCTATAACATAACTTCTAAGAAAACTAAGTCAAATGAGTTAAATCCAACATATTTATGACACTGTCGTCTTAGCCATATAAATGAAAATCGCATATCTAAGCTCCATAAAGATGGCTTATTAGATTCATTTGATTTTGAATCATTTGAAAATTGTGAATCTTGTTTGCTTGGTAAGATGACAAAGGACCCTTTTACTGGACAAGGTCAAAGGGCTTCAGACTTATTGGGCTTAGTACATACAAATATATGTGGCCCACTAAGCATTAGTGCCAGGGGAGGTATCAGTACTTTATTATATTCACTGATGATTTCAGTAGGTATGACTATGTCTACCTAATGAAACATAAACATGAATCATTTGAAATGTTTAGAACTTTTCAAAATGAAGTACAAAATCAACTTGGTAAAACTATTAAAATGCTTCGATCTGATCGAGGTGGTGAATATTTGAGCCAAGAGTTTGATGAACATCTTAGAAATTATGGAATTGTTTCACAATTAACTCCTCCAGGAACTCCACAATGGAATGGTATTTCTGAAAGGAGAAATCAAACTTTATTAGATATGGTTCGATCTATGATGAGTCAAACAAATTTCCCTTTACCGTTTTGGGGTTATGCCTTAGAGACAGCTGCATTCATTTTAAATCGAGTACCATCGAAAGTGGTTGAAAAGACACCATATGAGTTATGGACTGACAAAATGCCCAATTTGTCTTTTTCTAAGATTTGGGGCTATGAGGCTTATATGAAACGCCCAATTTCAGATAAGCTAGCTCCAAAATCTATCAATTGCAATTTTGTGGGGTATCCTAAGGAAACCAAAGGATACTATTTCTATATTCCCTCAGCGAACAAAGTGTTTGTTGCTCGAAATGGTACCTTTTTAGAAGAGAAATTTATCTCTCAGAGATTCAGTGGGAGTACAGTGTGACTTGAGAAAACTCAAGCACCACAAGAGAGCATTGAACCGCCAGTAGAACAACTTCTAAAACCACAAACAGTTGTGGAAACTGAAAGGGCC
Source organism: Manihot esculenta (assembly GCF_001659605.2). Taxonomy (NCBI): domain Eukaryota; kingdom Viridiplantae; phylum Streptophyta; class Magnoliopsida; order Malpighiales; family Euphorbiaceae; genus Manihot; species Manihot esculenta. The sequence continues at coordinate 18,243,699 of NC_035174.2, read as the reverse complement.
GGTGACACAAGTCCCATGCAGATCTGATAGGACACGCCATCAACCTGAGAGATATTGATTTCTCATGACTGATGGTCGTGAAGTTTTGCTCATTGATCAAGATGAGCCTACTATCTATCAAAAGGCTGTGTCAGGTCTAGATTCTGAGAAATGGCTTTCCGCCATGAAATCTGATATACAATCCATATATGACAATCGAGTTTGGTCATTAATTGATCCCCCTGAGGGTGTTAAGACCATTGGTTGCAAATGGGTTTTTAAGAAGAAAACTGACATGGATAGAAATGTGCATACCTACAAAGCAAGGCTTGTTGCAAAAGGTTTCAAATAAACTCATGGTATAGACTATGATGAGACCTTTTCACCAGTTACAATGCTTAAGTCGGTTAGAATTCTCATTGTCATTACTGCATACTATGATTACAAGATATGGCAAATGGATGTCAAGACAGCTTTCCTTAATGAAAACTTGATCGAGGATGCTTAAATGACACAACTTGAGGGTTTTGTAATCCCTGAGAATTCAGGAAAGATTTGCAAGTTTTAAAGATCCATTTATGGATTGAAGTAAGCCTCTCAGAGCTGGAATCTTCGTTTTGATGAGACAGTTAGGGACTTTGGATTCATCAAGAATGAAGATGAACCTTGTGTTTACAAGATGGTTAGTAGGAGTACAGTTGTGTTTCTAGTCCTATATGTGGATGACATATTACTCATTGGAAATGATATCCCTACCTTGCAAAAGGTTAAGACTTGGTTAGGGAATTCTTTTTCAATAAAGGACTTAGGTAAGACTGGATATATCCTTGGTGTTAAGATCTATAGGAATAGATCTAAGAAGATAATCGGTCTGAGTCAAAGTACTTATATTGACAAAGTGCTGAAAAAGTTCAGCATGCAAGATTTCAAAAGATGATTCTTGCCCATGTCTTATGGTATTCATCTCAGCAAGAATCAATGTCCTATGACATCTGATGAGCGAGAACGGATGAATAAGATTCCTTATGCTTCTACTATTGGATCTATCAGGTATGCCATGTTATGTACTAGACTATACGTCTCATATGCATTAAGCACAACAAACATACATCATGCAGATCCCGGTGAAAGTCACTGGACAGCTGTTAAGGATATCCTAAAGTACCTTAGAAGGACTAAGGATGCATTCCTAGTTTATGGAGGTTTGGAAGACGAGCTAGTTGTAAAAGGTTACACAGATGCTAGTTTCCAAACCGACATAGATGACTTCAGATCGCAATCAGGATTCGTATTCACTTTAAATGGTGGAGTTGTTAGTTGAAAAAGTTTCAAACAGAGCACTGTAGCAGATTCTTCAACAGAAGCTGAGTAAATAGCAGCATCAGATGCAGCTAAGGGGGCAGTCTGGTTGAAAAAATTCATCACAGAGTTGGGAGTGGTTTCCAGCATTGCAAATCCTATAGACCTTTATTGTGATAACAATGGTGCCATAGCACAGGCAAAGGAGCCTAGATCTCATCAGAGGCCTAAACATATACTCAGGTGATATCACCTTATTCGAGAGATCGTTGATAGAGGAGATATCAAAATATGCAAAGTAGAAACAAATGACAACATTGCAGATCCACTGACCAAGCCTCTCTCATAGGTCAAGCATGATCAGCACACTAGGTCTATGAGTATTAGATATTTGTATGATTAGGCCTAGTGCAAGTGGGAGATTGTTAGTGTATTTTTCCTAGGCCATTATCTTGGACCTTTTTATATGTTATTTTGGTTATTAATAAAAGAGGTTTTATTATCATTATTATTTGTTTGCATGTTACATAATAATGATTAACATCCCTGATATTTTATTATTATGTTGATAATAATAAAATATAACTAGTATGATTATTGATTGATAATCATGAGATGATTATGTATGTGTTGATATAATTCAATAATTATAGATACTTGTTAGAGAACAAAGTTTTTTATGGACCCGCATTGAGATCACTACATGGGTTATTGTCATAAGTGAATCTCAAAGTAGTTATATCTTAATCCTTTAACTTGAGATTGTCATAGTTTCCAACATAAGGACTGTTATGTTTTGACATAACCAAACATTGTCTTTAATCGGACAATCATAAAGGTTATGATTGAGCATAATAGAAATTATGTAGAGGATATTGAACAATCAAGATAGAATTTGTCTGGGCCTCTCAATAAGTGAGATTGAGAAATGCAAGGCCGTGCTCAAATGAATCGATAGTGTGATCAATATCATTTGATTTTATCAGTCTACTCAGAGATCGAGAAATCACAAGTTTGAACATTATAAGTTTGACATTGACCATGACTTATGTTCAAACTAGATATCGTGTGACCAAGGGATTACTACATGTTCTATTTATTAGGCTTTATCGGACTATCGATCCTCATATTAGTTGGGTAGTCATAGTGTCTTGCTAGAGGCCACTTATGATTTATGGGCCTGATGGGACTGGACTTATTGCCAATTAATGTGAATCTATTGGGTTACACACAAAATAACGTTGTTGATGTGCTATATTAATAGGCTAAAAGCCCATTAATATAATTAATAATAATAAAGATGTTATTATTATTGATATTAATTATTTATTATTAAAAGATAATAATATTTAAAAGATCTGCAGTCTATCTGTAATTGTTACAGATAAAAGATTTTTCTGTTTTTCTTATCAAAACAAACTATCACATTAGATATTTGAGTATCTGCGAGATTGTGATAGTTGGTTATGAATACAACTCTTTTTACAAAAAACATTATGAGAAAACAAAAGACTAAAAACAAATAAAAACCTCTTCTACGAATTGTGGGAGTAACATTTTTAGAAAAATCATTTTAAGTTACAGATTGGAGAGCACATAATTTATCCATCTTTGAGAGAGCTAGCACTCTAGAAGGATAAAAGACATTCGTGTAGATACCATAGAGGGTGTTTGTTACAAAAGCACCACCATCAATCCAGAATAGTATATTCTCGTCGAGTCTAACAGGTTAGTCGCTTAACTTTCCTTTCGAAATAAACGAATAACTCGGATCCTATGAAGGAAACCAGAGATTTTTAATTTTTCCGCTGCGTGTTTTGGATTGTAATAATCTCTGGATTTTCTAACAGATCTAATTGAGAAATTTTTGTTTTCCACAGAGGAGGATGTTCATATTATAGTTTTCTTCCATTTGCCATTTTTCATTCAGGAATCTTAAACCTAGAAGTAACTGGATTTGTAATTTTTGTAAATGAATATGAAATGTTGTTTTCAGAAGCATACATCTCAAACCAATTAATGAATAAACTATGAACTTTATGTTGATACACAAATTTATAATACTTTATTTATATATCTTTTCTCACATCTAAAAACTTTTTGAAAAATCAATTTCTCTTTTTGGTATTATGCTTAGCATAAAAATCATCATGAAAAAACTATTTGTTTACCACAAATTCTTTTTCTATCATATTCAACTCATATGTGATATTCTTAGTGATGGCTAAAAAGGCAAGTGAAGTTGGTTATGATCCTATATGGAGTTCTCTAGTCTGATCAACTTGGTTTTGTCAATTTTTGTAAACTGGATGAGAAATATTTAAAGAGTAATTCACATTTTGTAAATAAGAACTAGGTAAATACGAAGTAGAATAACTAGGTCTGTACATTACTGAAAAATCATTTTGTTGTGACTTTTTCTCAGTTGGATTTGTAAAAAACAAAAGAATAACAGAGAAAATTTTTGGAAAGTTTGTCAAATCAAATATTTATGATTCTAGAAGTTGAAGAATCATCAGAATCCTAAGACTTTTACTGAAACTCAAACCTATTCTACCATCATCATATTGATTGATGTGCCTTAACTCTATATTTAGTTTTGTAACTTTTCAAAGTTTTGTTGGTACAGAAGCTCCTTCCAGATTCTATTCTTCTAGTAGACTTATGTCTTTCCATTAGATAGATTTAGAAATTATAGTGTTTACTTTTAAAAGATCAATTTGTAAAGAAGTGTTTCTCCTCTTTTGTTTTGAACCTTCTATTTCGAAGCAAAAGCAAAAATCATGACTTTGTAATAAACTTTATAAATCAATGCAAGAAGGATAGGACCTTCTATAATTTTATAATTATGTGCCTTAATTTATAAGACCAGTGCCTTTGAAATATTTTTATCATTCAAAGAAACTGTAAAATTTGGATAATTTTCAAATGAAATTGGTCCACTACACAAGCTCAATTCAACCGTGCTTAGTAATGAATTATTGAAGTTTATAAACATAACATCTCCAAGGATAGTTAAGATAGAAGTGTTGAGACTTTCTTTTGGAAGAGGTTTAATACCTACTTGGACTAAATCTATGTGGAGATATTTGTATTGTTTTTCTTTGCATCTTTATCTGAAAGTTTTGGAAAGAAGTTCAACAGTTTTAAAAGGTTTTGAATTTTATAGATTTCTCTCTTCACTCCTGATCATATAATAATTTTTTAAAAGATTGAGTTTTAAAATTTTGTAAATTTATTTTTTTATATTTTTGGAATTTCTTAATCATCTATTGTTTTTTCAAAATCTTCAATTATAATTTTTCACTATTAATTATTCTTTTCATCTCGGAGAATGAGGTAGAAGAGTTTGAAGAAGAAATAGTACAAAATAGGGTTTATATTCTATTTAAAAAAGATTTTTCAAGTTTTGGATAGAAACCTAATTACTGTCGCTAAGGAACACAAAAGATTCACTATCCTGAAATGCCTCTTTCTTGGTTTCAAATGGGACTTACCTCCCAACTATAAACTTAGCGCACCCAACAAGAGATCATTCACCAGATTCTTTCTCCTCTTCTATCAAACCTCTCATAAATATGAATATAATGAAAGCGGGAAGAGTCAAGAGGGAATGGTTATAACTTTAAACCAAGAAAAAACATATAATGAAAGCGAAAAGTGGAAATAAAGAAGAAAGAAAAAAAATAAAATAAGATAAATAAAATAAATTATAAGCCATATATATACATATATGTATATCAATGGGCAACAAAGCCAATCCGCTATGATGACATATACATATGTATATCTATGCAGTTAGGCGGTATAACTAGCCATTCATGCATGCATTTGTAAGTAAGAACTTGCAAAGAATATTTGTAAAGAACTCACTTGAAGATCTTATAAATTTTATAAATTTGTAAGAAGATTACAAGGGTTTTGAAAGATCTTGTAGTTCTAGGGTAGTACACAAGGGTTGCTCAACATATGAGCTTCCTAAGACTACAATAATAAAACTACAAGGATTTCATAGGTTTTGTAAGAGCCTACTGCTAGGGCTTACTTCCTCCCTCCACCTTGAAGTGCTTTTGAAGGTTGTGAAGCTTGAGAAAAGATGAGAGAGTTGTGAAGTTCTCCAAGTTGAAAGTTGTGAAAGTTGTTCAAAAAGTTATTGGTTCTCTTCCAAGTTGTGTAAGTTCTTTGAGTTGTGTCTTGGAATGGAGTTGAAATCCCTTTTATAGATGAGCCTGATAGTGAACTTGTAATTTTTAAGTTCTTCAATTATTATTGCCACTTGGTTTTCACATGAGCACGGTATCAGGAATGGTAGTAATTGCCAGTGAATAGTGACAAGTGAACAATAACTTATCCTATCCTTTTTAAAAAAGAAAACAATAAAAAGTATTTAATTTGAAAAGAAAATATTTTCTTGTTTGAAGATAAAAGATAAAAGTAAAAGTAAAAAGTAAAAGTGAAAAGTAAAAAATGATGAAAATCCTACCATAATGATTTTTGTCGGTCTTGTCTTTTTCTTTTTATCTTCTTTTTCTTTTTTTGTTCATTTTCTTCTTTTTTGTTTCTCTTCTTCTTTTTTCTCTTTCTCTCTCTCTCTCTCTTCTTTTTTATATAAAATTTGAATTTGAGTGGAGTTAAGACCACTCTCTATCCTTCAATCATGTTGTCTATGTTGTGCCATGTTTCTTCATTAAATTCATGATCATGATCACTCATATCATTATTTAATGAGTCAGGTGAAATGTCATCATCCCTTTCATATTGACATAGGTATTCTATATGATGCTTTTCAATTTGAAAAGGTTTTAGACCGGATAAATGTTCATAGTGAACAAATATCCTTGAATAAGTACATGTATGGATTGGTATATATTTTAGATATATGTATCTATGCCAATTGTTGACAACAGTTCTAGCTTATCATTTGTTTATTTGGGTGATATGGTTTCTGTGTTTGTAATGCCAATTTGGAGGATGGTAAGGTTCTAGCATTTTTGTATCCAAATAAAAATAATAAATTGCTTGTTGAAGCTCTCCGTCCTGTAACACTTTTGGGAGTGTGGAGTGTAGACTCTGAAGATGAACATCTGAGAATGCGAGCGAAGCTGTGGACCTGGAATTTCTGAGGTTTCTACAGAGTTTTGAACTAATGAATTTCATTGACATATTGTCCTTATTTATACTTGAATTAACAACTGAAAATCAAAACTCAATCCGAGCTTGAAGCCATATTGCGCAAATCTCGGGTTGAGGGAAAACAGACGCTGAACAATTCAAAACAAACATGCAGAAACAACATGCAGAGTAAGTACGTGCAAACTATGGTCACAACAGCCGGCATAACAGCTGGCGCGAACAAGCTTATTTCCTTCATGGAGATGATATGGATATTTAAGGAATTTTGGAAAGTTAGATATTTTCTAACTTATTGGTGAACCTTTTTTTCCAAGAATTTTATTTCTTCACAATTTGATTTTGTAACTCAGACGTCAACTAGCATGCCCCATTTGAACAGGTATTTTGGATCAAAATATTGAGTTCTAACTCCAGTTGTCCATGCAAAAAGATGAGAAATGTTGAACTCAAAATTTTGTTCACAGTTAGGGTATACAAGTGTGAACCTACTTGGATGTTTGAGCGAGCAATGGAAACGGTGTCTTAAGTAATAATTCCATTCTTATGTCCATCAACTATGTCCCTAAATATGCTTCTTTTTATGGTTGAGATACTATTGGAAAAGACTTATCTACTCTTCTGCCCTTGATTGGTCAATTTTTTGTACGATTAGTTCTCTAGGAAAACTATTGAGAACTCCTTGTATGAATCTTTTGGATAAACATCTTACTTCGAACTATCTCAAACACTAATTTCTTCCCAATACAACAAAGATGGTTGTAGCATGGTGATAATTTTGCACATTTACTAGTGGGGTAAATGGTGGTTTTACACTAGAATCCAGTGGGGATTCTAGGTCTTCAATTTCTTGCCTTTAAAATGCAAACTGATGGTTTTGTATGCATAATCCTAATGTGAAAAGTTTGGATGCATAAAGAATATTTTGAAAAGTGGTTTTTTTTTTTATAGAAAATTAATGAGCGAGTGAACTAATAAAAAATGATCCTCATGAAGTCTAACTCTGCTGATGAGGTAAGCCACTTATTCATTAGCTTTCTCAAACTCAATACAAAGTGCATCCAGAACGGTTATTCTCATCCTTATATTTTGTATTAGAGTCTAAAGATTATCTAATAAACATTGGTACCTTTCTGTTTGAAAAAAATCTGGTTTTAGCTCTTAGTCTTTTAGATGGATTTTTGGACAATACTATTAATCCGAATCGAACTAATTATTGATTGTTTAAAGATTCTGCCATCTGTAAAATTTCAGAAAGATTAGTTTGTAAGAATAAATAATTAGAATTAAAAATTTTGTTTTGCAACAAACCATGTTGTACCAATTTTTGTAATTATTCATCAGATAAATGTTATTCATTCCTTTGCCTTAAGATATTTATCTTATTATCATAAACAGAATAAGCCTTTATAATATCAAGATTTTTTATCTTTATTTGTTCTGTGAAAGGAAAAACAAGGTTTTGGATTTTAATTTTGAGGAAAATATTGTCGTGGTTAATCTTATAAGGAGTTATGAGTCCCTAAGGTAACACTATGACCCATATTTCTTACTAAAATAAATAATATCTTCAAAAAAAAAATTGATTTAGTTATTGAAGTTTTAGTTTTGTATTTGATTTTCATTTTGAAGCTTTTTGCAACAAATCACCTCTCTTTAATTTCTTCATAGAAATATATTGGAACAATACTTTCTTTAATACCGTTCAAATCAAAAAAGGTAATTCCGTCAATTTTGAAAATTTTAAAAAGATTTATGAAATTTTTATCAAATATTTTTAGAAGTAATCTCATTTAAGATGAAAAGAAAATCTTTTGGAGTCTTTTAAATCTTTCAAGATTTTGAATTTCTAAATCATTTTCTTCGTTTTCATCGGATTCTTTTGGTTTTATGAGCAAGATCAATCTTTTTTTTTATTTCAATTGTTTCAAGTCAATTTTTACAGTTTTCATATCTTCTTGTAAACCGTTACAGAAGATTGTATGTAGATTTCTTTCTGTTCAGAATGTTTATAACATCATATGTGTTTTGACTTGTAGAAGTTAAAAATGCTTTTTGCATGGATTTTTCTTCCTCAAAAGATTTCACAAATTTTTTTAGAAATTCCTTTTATAATTGAGGATCTTGGATCTATGCAAAAATTTCTATGGGCAACTTTTAATCTTTTAAAATGACATTGATCTTTTTATTTTTATTTATGATAACCTATTTTGTAGATTGGTTAAATTCTTGTTCTAATTTGAAACTTGAATCAGTAAAAAAAACTTGCAACTAATTCATTATTTGCAATGGTTTTTCATTCTCATTGGATTTTTCTAAATCTAATTCACTGTCTAAAGATTCAATTAAAAGAGCTCTTATTTTGTTAATAACTTCCTCTTTTAAGTGAAATTCTTGGAGTTTTATACTTATTCGATAATACTTAGAAGTATGATTTTTGTTTCCATACAACAAGTAATTTCTTTCCACTTTGTTTGGACTGAGTCTTACTAATACTAGTAGACTTGGTTTTATAGTTTTTTTTTTTTAGCTTTTTGTAATATGAGTTTTTTTTTAATTTTATAGATTTTTTGTATATATGGGAAGACGTGGGTTGCTACAAACTCCACCATAATCTGGACTAGAATTATTTGTTCCTATTTTAAATGGTTTGCAGAAATATCATAATTCTTAATGGATTTTTAACGTTTCTCATTTTAAATTTTTGTGAAATTGTAATCCTAGCAAATTTTTAGGGTAATTTACAGGTAACTCTATGCGGTTGAATAAAACCCACATAGTAGTTATTTATTAAAATTTTAATAATAAATTAATACATAAATTTAAGTTCGTCCTTCCCTTAATAAATAATATAAATTATTGTTAGATGCCTTTTGACGAGATTTTATATTTTTTAATAATTAAAATACCTCTCTACATAGCAATATTTTTTAATAAAAAGTTACTTTTATTTATTATTTTAATAATAAAAAAAATTAAGAGATTGCTATTTGAATTTTTGAAAATCGGTCAACTTGTGGATTTTATTTATTATTTTTTTATTTGTTATTATAGTAAATAATTTTAATGTTTAAAATATAAAATTAATATTCTGTAAATATAAAAATTTATAATTAATAAATTTAATCGTTCTTAAAAATTAATTTCTATATTCTGAGTATAAAAATTAAAGATTGATTTTTATACTTAGGCGTCCGTGTAAATTGATTTTTATAAGTATAAAATTTTTATACATAATTAAAATTAAAAATTAATTTTTATATTTACATATTATAGTTTGAGTCTATCTAAATTGATTTTTTTTTATTTTTATACTTATATAATATGTATTTTTATATTTTAAAAAATTAAAATTGTTTATAATATTAATAAATAAAAAATTAATAGATAAAAGCCACAAATTCACCAATTTTTAAAAATTAAAATAGTAACCTCTTAATTTTTTATTATTAAAATAATGAATAAAAATAATTTTTAATTAAAAAAGAAAATATTAGCCATTTAGAGGGGTATTTTAGTCATTAAAAAATATAAAACCTCTAGTCAATAGTCAACTAATAACAATTTATAGTTTTTATTAATGGAATGACTATTTTGTTAGATGAAAATTAAATTTAGGGACTAATTTGTTATCAAAAATTAATAAGGGACTATGTAACGCCCCGGAAATCCGGACCGCTACCGGCGCTAGGATCCAGATCGGCATAAGGCCGCCGGGACCCGTAGCAAGCCTAACATATACCTGTAAACCTGCTTAATCCCATACATGATCAACCATCATACATAACAATTAAAACTTTTCTTTTATACATGTGATCAATCACCAACTCAACCTGTGCATACTCTGAACGTGTACATAAATAAAGTCCCTCTGTGGGATTTCATCAAAGCCTCGGAGGGCTATACATCATGTGTTGAGTTAGTTTTGCATAAACATCATATCATAAGATCATGTACATAAAATAAAAGGGATTAGCAATACATTATGGTCAAGCACAACTCTATCCTCAATAACATAATTACACAACTGTTCAAAACTCTACATTACATTCTTATCATTGTCATGTCCACAAACTCTAACTATTACATACATATGACTTTTCTCTTCTTTTCTTCTCTATCAATCCCGTACCTGCAAACCTGGGGTTAGGGGAGAGGGGTGAGCTAGATGCCCAGTGAGTAGAACTATAAAAAGAATATTTAAAACATGCTATAATGGAATGCATCATCGCACAAACATTTCACATCATGGACGGACTGACTCAAAAATTCCTCAGCTCCATGCCCGGCCCTATTATGGGCACCACAGGACTTCGTATTGCCCGGCCCTATTATGGGCACCACAGGACTTCGTAACTCGGAGCTATTGCCCGGCCCTATTATGGGCACCACAGGACTTCGTACACAGGGCTAGTGAGTCGTGCAATGTCCATCCTCATCAACCACAATATAATAATGCAATGTAGCATATTCGTGATTCTAATGCAAACAACCTATATTATAGTCATGATGCATGAAACATGATAAAACATTCACTTTATTAATTTAAAAGATTAAGTATAGTTCCACTCACCTCTGGCTGACTCTGTCAAACTCTCAGCAGCTGGCTCACTGCTGGGGTCCTTGGTTCCTCGGGTCCGAACCTACACAGGTGGACTCTAATGAGGGACCAAACACATATAAACATATCTCTAATATATACCCCAAAAACCCCCTAAAACATCATGAAAACATCACAGAAAATATGCATGAAATGGCTGAACAGGGCACCTTCGGCGGCACCTTCGGCGGCCGAAAGTCCTGGACAGAGACGAAACTCAGCTAGGTTCGGCGGCACCTTCGGCGGCCGAAAGTGCCAGACAGAGACGAAAGTCTCTTTTCGGGGGCAACTTCGGCAGCCGAAAGGCTTGCCTTCCCAGCCATGTTCGGCGGCCGAAAGTACCTTCGGCTGCCGAACCTGGTTTCTGCCAAAGGGCAGAAACTTGGCTCCCTTTGCACATTTCGCCTCCAAATCTATAGATCATGCATATTTTTCAACCAAAGCATGCATACAAGTTCCTAGGGGCCTCAAACATGCATATACCCCATCTACAACACTTCATTCATACACAAACAAGCTACATTGTTCATCAAAGCATCAAAACCATAAACTCATCAACAAACCTAAACATGCATCTCTACCCCATAGATCTTGCATAAAACTTGTTTAAAACATAATGTAAGCTAGAGATCGACTCTTACCTCTTGAAGAAACGAGAGGAAAGCGATCCTAGCTTGGAGATGGAGAGATTAAGCTCTTTGAACCTCCAAGCACTCAAAACTTGCTCAAAGCTCACAAATCTTCAAAACAAAGTTATAAACTTGTTAAAACCATGAAAGATCTAGAGGAAACACTCAAGATCGAGGGAGGAACGGTGGAGACTCACCTTGGCCGACAATGGGAGAGAAAAAGCTCGCCCGTGCGGACCAAGGGGACCCTTTTATAGTGGCTGGCCAGGCCACGTTCGGGGGCCGAATGTGCCTCCGCATCCATGCAATGTTCGGCGGCCGAACATAAGGTTCGGCGGCCGAACCTGCACTTCCCTCTCTTAGACTTTCGGGGGCCTAACGTGCCTCCCAAAGTCCATGCACGTTCGGCGGCCGAAAGTGAGTTTCGGCGGCCGAACCTGGGTTTCCTCAGAAGATTTTTCATGCAAAAACTTATTTAAAATCATACTTAAAAACATTAAAACATGAAAACATTTTATAAAAACATGCTTTTACCCTTCTAGAGGTTTCCGACACCCAAATTCCATCGGACGGTGGGAATTCCGATACCGGAGTCTAGTCGGGTATTACATTCTCCCCCCCTTAAGAACATTCGTCCCCGAATGTTCCTCAACTAATACATGCATAGCGAAACAAACATAACATACACACATAGAGACTAACCTTAAAAGAGATGGGGATATTGCTGGAGCATGGACTCCCGTGTCTCCCAGGTACATTCTTCCATATTGTGGTGGTTCCAAAGGACTTTCACCATCGGGATTTCCTTGTTCCTTAGCTTTCTGATCTGAGTGTCTAGAATCCGCACTGGCTGTTCAACATAAGTGAGATCCTCTTGGATCTCCACATCAGGCTCACTAAGAACCTTGCCCAGATCTGACACGAACTTCCTCAACATGGAAACATGGAAAACCGGATGGATTCTCTCCATAGAAGCAGGCAAGTCCAGCTTGTACGATACATTCCCAACTTTTTGCAAGACCTCAAAGGGTCCGATGTACCGCGGAGCTAGCTTACCCTTCTTACCAAATCGAACCACCCCTTTCATCGGAGACACCTTGAGCAATACTAGATCCCCCTCCTGAAACTCTACCTGTTTCCTGCGGATGTCTGCATAACTCTTCTGCCTGCTTGTAGCAGTCTTGATTCTTTCTCTGATCATGGGTACCACTCTGCTGGTGACCTCTACAAGCTCAGGCCCTGCTAAGGACCTCTCTCCAACCTCTTCCCAGCAAACAGGTGACCTGCACTTCCTCCCATACAAAGCTTCATATGGAGCCATCCCAATGCTAGCATGATAGCTGTTATTGTAGGCGAACTCTACCAAGGGTAGATGTTGCCTCCAAGAACCGCCAAAATCTAGCACACACATCCTGAGCATATCCTCTATTGTCTGGATGGTCCTCTCTGACTGTCCATCAGTCTGGGGGTGGAAGGCAGTACTGAAATCCAGCCTGATACCCATAGCATTCTGCAGACTCCGCCAAAACCTGGAGGTGAACTGGGGCCCTCTATCTGACACTATAGAAACTGGGACCCCATGCAGCCTGACAACTTCATCCACATAAACCTGCGCTAACTTATCCACAGAGTAGTTGCTCCTAACAGGGATGAAGTGAGCAGATTTGGTGAGTCTGTCCACGATCACCCATATGGAGTCTAGTCTGTTGGATGTTGCCGGTAACCCCACTACAAAATCCATAGCGATATTCTCCCATTTCCACTCTGGAATCGGCAGTGGGTTAAGCATTCCAGCCGGCTTCTGATGTTCCAACTTCACCCTCTGACATATTTCGCAGGCTGACACGAACTGTGCCACTTCCCTCTTCATAGCTGGCCACCAATACACTCTCTTCAGATCCTGGTACATCTTGGTGGCTCCAGGGTGAACACTGTACCTTGCATTATGAGCCTCTCTCATAATGTCTCCTTTTAGCCCGATGTCATCTGGTACACATAGTCTATTCCCATAGCGGAGGATCCCCTTACTATCGAACCTGAACTCACTGTTTTTGCCTGACTGAACAGTCCTGGCAATCTTTACTAACTCTGGGTCCTCATGCTGTTTCTGAGCCACCTGCTCCAGAAACACGGGTGTTACTTTCATCTGCGCAATCAAAGCACCTGTACCAGACAACTCCATCAGCAGACCCTCATTGATGAGTTTATAAAATTCCTTCACCACCGGTCTCCTCTCTGCCGTGATGTGGGATAGACTGCCAAGTGATTTCCGGCTTAAGGCATCAGCTACTACATTAGCCTTACCCGGATGGTACTGGATCTTGCAATCATAGTCACTCAACAGTTCTACCCATCTCCTCTGCCTCAAGTTCAGCTCTCTCTGGTTCAAGATGTGCTGCAGGCTCTTATGATCTGTGAAGATCTCACATTTTACCCCATAGAGGTAATGCCTCCACATCTTGAGGGCAAAGATAACTGCTGCCATTTCCAGGTCGTGTGTGGGGTAATTCAACTCATGCCTCTTCAGCTGTCTAGAGGCATAAGCGATCACCTTGCCATTCTGCATCAACACACAACCCAGGCCTACTCTGGATGCATCACAGAACACTGTGAAATCCTCATTGCTGTTTGGCAGAGCTAACACTGGTGCTGAAGTTAACCTCTTCTTGAGCTCCTCAAAGCTTTCTTCACACTGATCGGTCCACTCGAATCTCTGATTCTTTCTGGTTAATCTGGTTAAAGGAGCTGCAATCTTAGAGAAGTCCTGAACGAACCTCCTGTAGTAGCCAGCCAATCCCAAGAAGCTTCTGATCTCTGTCACTGAGGTGGGTCTTGGCCAGTTAGTCACAGCTTCAACCTTCTTGGGGTCCACTTCTATCCCATTCTCTGACACTATATGCCCCAAGAATGATATGCTCCTTAACCAGAACTCACACTTGGAGAACTTGGCATACAAGCCATGTTCCCTCAAGGTCTGTAATACAATCCTCAGATGCTGGGCATGCTCCTCTGCATTCCTGGAATACACTAGGATATCATCTATAAAGACAATAACGAAGTGATCCAGGTATGGTCTGAATACTCTATTCATGAGGTCCATGAATGCTGCAGGGGCGTTGGTCAACCCGAACGGCATTACAAGGAACTCATAGTGCCCATATCTGGTCCTGAAAGCTGTCTTCGGTATGTCCTCTTCCCTTATCCTCAGCTGATGGTACCCTGATCTCAGATCTATCTTGGAGAAACAACCCGCTCCTGCTAGCTGGTCGAATAGATCATCGATCCTTGGCAATGGGTACTTGTTCTTGGTAGTGACTTTGTTCAACTGCCTGTAGTCGATACAAAGTCTGAGGGATCCATCCTTCTTTCTCACAAAAAGCACTGGAGCACCCCAAGGTGAGGTACTCGGTCGGATGAAGCCCTTATCTACCAGATCTTGCAACTGTTCTTTCAGTTCCTTCAATTCTGCTGGTGCCATCCTGTAGGGAGGGATAGAGATCGGTCTAGTTCCAGGCATCAGTTCAATCTCGAACTCTATCTCCCTAGCAGGTGGTAGTCCTGGAAGCTCTTCTGGAAAGACATCCAGAAATTCTCTGACAACTGGCACTGAGGCTGGCTCCCTGACCTGACTATCTAGCTCTCTCACGTGAGCTACATACCCCTGACATCCTTTCCTAAGCAGTCTACGAGCCTGTAGGGCCGATATCAGACCTCTAGGCGTACCCCTCTTGTCTCCTCTGAAGACAACCTCTGACCCGTTCTGATCTCTGAGCCTGACTACCTTGTCCCTGCAGTCCAAGGTAGCTCCATGGGTAGATAGCCAATCCATCCCTAGAATGACGTCAAAATCTGTCAAGTCTAGAACCACAAGGTCGGCGGAAAGGCATCTTCCCTCAACAAACACTGGACAAAACCGGCAGACTGACTCTGCCACTGTCGGGTCACACTTGGGTCCACTGACCCATAGGGGACACTCTAGTCCAGAGACCATCAACCCTAACCTCTCAACTGCCCTCGGAGCGATGAAAGAATGGGATGCACCCGGGTCCATTAATGCATACACATCAGAACACCCAATGATGAGATTACCTGACACCACGGTGTTGGATGTGTTCGCCTCCTGCTGAGTCATCGTGAAGATCCTGGCTGGAGCTGATGGACCTTCACCTCGGGAACCAGAAGAAGAGGCTGCCCCTCTCCCTCTACCTCTGCCACTGCCCTGTGTTGTGGCTGGAGTTACTGGTTGTGCCACACTACCCGAAGCTGTCCGCTGGGGCTGGCCCATGAAAGGTGCTCTAGGACAATCCCGAGCTATGTGTCCCTCCTGGCCACATCTGAAACATGCATTGGTCCCCCATCGACACGCTCCCTTGTGTGGCCTCCCACACCTTTGGCATTCTGCACCATCTGAGCCTGAACTCGAGCCACCGCCAAATCCTAGACCGGATTTCAGCTTATTCCAGAACTTGTTCTTCTTGGGCTTCTTAGTGCTACTCCATCTCTTACTACCTGAACTCTGAGTAGAGGGTCCTGGCCCTCCTCTGCCTGGGGTCTTAACCCCTGAAGACTGGGTCACTGACTGCTTCACTGACCCCTCAACTATGGCACTGGCCTCCATTCTTCGAGCCATATCTACCACTGTGTGAAAACTCTCCCTTTCAGCTGATTGAATCAATGAGGAGTACCTGGACTGTAATTTCATGACATATCTCCTGGCCTTCTTCACATCTGAAGAACTTCCTCCTCTTTCTGTCCCCCTTCTGCTAGTATCAAAAGACCTTCTAGGGTCCCTTGATACTCTTTCTCTGTTTGTTCTGCATGACATTGCCCTAGGCAATGTGGGAGGACGGGCGCTTGTGCCCTCATCCTCTGGTGGGACTCCTGTCAATCGTGCAGATCGACGAGTTCCTCTCATTCTGTTTCTGAAAAACAGCACATAACTCACAAGCATTAGCATCATATGGTTCATGTGGAGTCACATGAACCTACATTACATACATGGCAAACATAGCATATCATTTATGCGCATGCATATAGTCATGGCATATCACATCATCATAGCAAGACAGGACTCTACATCCTATCCTAGTGGACATGACATTTCCTATTGTGCTTGACCCTCTAATACTTCTATGAGCCCGACACGCTAGGTCCGACCATGTGAACCTAGGGCTCTGATACCACTCTGTAACGCCCCGGAAATCCGGACCGCTACCGGCGCTAGGATCCAGATCGGCATAAGGCCGCCGGGACCCGTAGCAAGCCTAACATATACCTGTAAACCTGCTTAATCCCATACATGATCAACCATCATACATAACAATTAAAACTTTTCTTTTATACATGTGATCAATCACCAACTCAACCTGTGCATACTCTGAACGTGTACATAAATAAAGTCCCTCTGTGGGATTTCATCAAAGCCTCGGAGGGCTATACATCATGTGTTGAGTTAGTTTTGCATAAACATCATATCATAAGATCATGTACATAAAATAAAAGGGATTAGCAATACATTATGGTCAAGCACAACTCTATCCTCAATAACATAATTACACAACTGTTCAAAACTCTACATTACATTCTTATCATTGTCATGTCCACAAACTCTAACTATTACATACATATGACTTTTCTCTTCTTTTCTTCTCTATCAATCCCGTACCTGCAAACCTGGGGTTAGGGGAGAGGGGTGAGCTAGATGCCCAGTGAGTAGAACTATAAAAAGAATATTTAAAACATGCTATAATGGAATGCATCATCGCACAAACATTTCACATCATGGACGGACTGACTCAAAAATTCCTCAGCTCCATGCCCGGCCCTATTATGGGCACCACAGGACTTCGTATTGCCCGGCCCTATTATGGGCACCACAGGACTTCGTAACTCGGAGCTATTGCCCGGCCCTATTATGGGCACCACAGGACTTCGTACACAGGGCTAGTGAGTCGTGCAATGTCCATCCTCATCAACCACAATATAATAATGCAATGTAGCATATTCGTGATTCTAATGCAAACAACCTATATTATAGTCATGATGCATGAAACATGATAAAACATTCACTTTATTAATTTAAAAGATTAAGTATAGTTCCACTCACCTCTGGCTGACTCTGTCAAACTCTCAGCAGCTGGCTCACTGCTGGGGTCCTTGGTTCCTCGGGTCCGAACCTACACAGGTGGACTCTAATGAGGGACCAAACACATATAAACATATCTCTAATATATACCCCAAAAACCCCCTAAAACATCATGAAAACATCACAGAAAATATGCATGAAATGGCTGAACAGGGCACCTTCGGCGGCACCTTCGGCGGCCGAAAGTCCTGGACAGAGACGAAACTCAGCTAGGTTCGGCGGCACCTTCGGCGGCCGAAAGTGCCAGACAGAGACGAAAGTCTCTTTTCGGGGGCAACTTCGGCAGCCGAAAGGCTTGCCTTCCCAGCCATGTTCGGCGGCCGAAAGTACCTTCGGCTGCCGAACCTGGTTTCTGCCAAAGGGCAGAAACTTGGCTCCCTTTGCACATTTCGCCTCCAAATCTATAGATCATGCATATTTTTCAACCAAAGCATGCATACAAGTTCCTAGGGGCCTCAAACATGCATATACCCCATCTACAACACTTCATTCATACACAAACAAGCTACATTGTTCATCAAAGCATCAAAACCATAAACTCATCAACAAACCTAAACATGCATCTCTACCCCATAGATCTTGCATAAAACTTGTTTAAAACATAATGTAAGCTAGAGATCGACTCTTACCTCTTGAAGAAACGAGAGGAAAGCGATCCTAGCTTGGAGATGGAGAGATTAAGCTCTTTGAACCTCCAAGCACTCAAAACTTGCTCAAAGCTCACAAATCTTCAAAACAAAGTTATAAACTTGTTAAAACCATGAAAGATCTAGAGGAAACACTCAAGATCGAGGGAGGAACGGTGGAGACTCACCTTGGCCGACAATGGGAGAGAAAAAGCTCGCCCGTGCGGACCAAGGGGACCCTTTTATAGTGGCTGGCCAGGCCACGTTCGGGGGCCGAATGTGCCTCCGCATCCATGCAATGTTCGGCGGCCGAACATAAGGTTCGGCGGCCGAACCTGCACTTCCCTCTCTTAGACTTTCGGGGGCCTAACGTGCCTCCCAAAGTCCATGCACGTTCGGCGGCCGAAAGTGAGTTTCGGCGGCCGAACCTGGGTTTCCTCAGAAGATTTTTCATGCAAAAACTTATTTAAAATCATACTTAAAAACATTAAAAACATGAAAACATTTTATAAAAACATGCTTTTACCCTTCTAGAGGTTTCCGACACCCAAATTCCATCGGACGGTGGGAATTCCGATACCGGAGTCTAGTCGGGTATTACAGACTACTTTATAGATTTTGTTAAACCTCAGAGAGGTTTCTGTAAATTACCAAAATTTTTAATACTTCTTTTTGGGTCAAATTAATTAATTCACTGTAAGTCAACTGATTGTAAAGGATTTGATTTCCAAATGCTTCTTTGTTCTTATTCCTAACCTTTTCCCCAACAATGTTGGAAGTCATACGAGAAATTTCTCTTTACAAAAGGTTAGTTAGAGACTTCTTTTAACATAACCCTAGTGAAAAAAGTAGTTTTATAGTTTTGAAAATCACGAACTTCTTACACATGAGGTTTGAAAGATTTCAATATTTTTTTTCTTTTAGATGCAAGGGATTTCCTACGAAATGTAACGAGATTTTTACAATTGCAACAACATCTTGGATCATGTTGCCTAATTCATCTAAAACATGTATATCATCTTTAAGGATTTGTATGGAATTCAAAATCTCATGGTGTTGTTGGTCCGTGAGATGATAATCTCACCATCCTTTGAGTTGTCCTAAGAAACCTTCGATGAGCTGTTCAACAATAGCTTTGTTTAGGGTTTTAGTTTGGGTTTTGTAAGTATTGGGTGCCATATTCATTTGTTGAAGAAGATTTAAAATATTATATTTAGGCATATTATCTATGTTCCATTCATAGACATTTGAGGCTTGAAATCTAAACTGAGTGAGAATACTAGGCCTATTTTGTAAACTAATGCCTAGAGCTGTTATTGGAATGGGGGTTGCCCAATTCTAATAAAGTCTATTGATTTGTAAGTGTTCCTGGGGCTTTTTAGGAATGCTTTGTACATTTGAATCCAAATTTTATTCAAACATATTGGCACTTCCTTGAAAAGTCGGAGAGATCTAACCTAGACTACATATCTTTTAAAGTTTTGAGGAATTCATATTGATTATTTTGTAATCATGGCTGGCTATTTTTGAATATTTGAACGGGTTTGAAAATTGGAATTTTCAACTTTGTATTAGACTCAATCTCAAGGAGGGTTATCTTCTAGAATTATTTTATTTTTTTTATAATTGCTTACCTATGGTATGCAAATGAGCATTTGTAAAATTATTCTATTGAATGATGCTTTTCATATTTACAAAATCATCTTCATTCTGCTTTTTGTTAAAGGCTGCTTCTATAATTTGATTTAAATGAGAAATTTTTATTTTTCTCAAAAGAGGATGTTCAGATTGGAGTTTTCTTTCATATGTCATTTTTCATTCAGAAATCTTAGACCTAAGAGTAACCGAATTTGCATTTTTTGTAAATGGATATGGAATATTGTTTTCATAAGCATACATCTCAAACTAATCAAAAAATAAAATATGAACTTTATACTTATGCATAAACATAATACTTTGTTTGTATGTCTTTTCTCACATCCAACAAATTTTTAAAAAATCAGTTTCTCTTTTTGGTATTATGCTTAACACAAAAATCATCATGAAGAAACTGTTTGTTTACTACAAATTCTTTTTCTATCACATTCAACTCATGTGCGATGTTTACAGTAATGGTTAAAAAGATAGGTAAAGTTGATTCTGATCCTAACTGGGTTTCTCTAGTCTAATCAACTTGGTTTTTTAAATTTTTTAAACTAGATGAGAAAAGCTTGAAGAATAATTCACATTTTATGAAGAAGAACTAGGCAAATATGAAGTAGAATATCTAGGTTTGTAGATCACCAAAGAATCATTTTGTTGTGACTTTTCTTTAGTTAGATTTGTAAAAGAAAAATGAATAATAGAGGAACTTTTGAAAATTTTGTCAAATTAATATTAATGGTTCTAGAAGTTGAAGAATCTTTAGAAATCCTAAGACTTCTACCAAAACTCAAACCTACTCTACCATCATTATATTGATTGATGTATCTTAATTTTGTCTTTAGTTTTGTAATTTTCTCGAGTTCTATTGGTACAAAAGCTCCTTTTAGAATCCATTCTTCTAGTAGACTTATGTCTTTCCATTGGATAGATTTAGGAATTACAATATTTGCTTTTGAAAGATAAGTTTGTAAAAGAAGTGTTTCTCCTCTTTTGCTTTGAGCCTTGTGTTTCGAAACAAAAACAGAAATCATGACTTTGTAATAAACTTTGCAAATCAATGTAAGAGGAATAGATCCTTCTATCATTTTGTAATTATGTATCTTTATTTGTAGAACTAGTGCTTTTGAAACATTTTTGTAACGCCCCGGAAATCCGGACCGCTACCGGCGCTAGGATTCAGGTCGGCTTAAGGCCGCCGGAACCCGTAGCAAGCCTACATACATCCTGTTTACCTGTTTAATCCCATACATGATCAACAAACATACATAAGAATTAAAAACTTTTCTTTTTCTTCATTCACCAAACTCAACCTGTGCATGCACTATGTTCATTATATACATAAACATTAATCCCTCTGTGGGATTTCATCAAAGCCTCAATGGGCAATATATATCCTGTGTTGAGTTGGTTCACATATACATCATAAACTAAGATCATGTACATACCAAGGGATTAACATATACTATGGTCAAGCACAACTCTATCCTCAATAACATAATTACATAAACATAACTGTTCAAAACTTTACATTACATTCTTATCATTTGTCATGTCCACATACTCTAGCTATTACATACATATGACTTTTCTCTTCTTTGCTTCTCTATCAAACCCGTACCTGCAAATCTGGGGGTTAGGGGAGAGGGGTGAGCTAGATGCCCAGTGAGTAGAACTATAAAAAGAATATTTAAAACATGCTATAATGGAATGCATCATTGCACAAACATCTCACATCATGGACGGACTGACTCAAAAATTCCCCAGCTCCATGCCCGGCCCTATTATGGGCACCACAGGACTTCGTATTGCCCGGCCCTATTATGGGCACCACAGGACTTCGTAACTCGGAGCTATTGCCCGGCCCTATTATGGACACCACAGGACTTCGTACACAGGGCTAGTGAGTCGTGCAATGTCCATCCTCATCAACCACAATATAATAATGCAATGTAGCATATTCGTGATTCTAATGCAAACATCCTATATTATAGTCATGATGCATGAAACATGATAAAACATTCACTTTCTTAATTTAGAAAAAGGTTAAGTATAGTTCCACTCACTTCTGGCTGACTCTGTCAAACTCTCAGCAGCTGGCTCACTGCTGGGGTCCTTGGTTCCTCGGGTCCGAACCTACACAGGTGGACTCCAATGAGGGACCAACATATATAAACATAACTCTAATATATACCCCAAAAACCCCTTAAAACATCATGAAAACATCACAGAAAATATGCATGAAATGGCTGAACAGGGCACCTTCGGCGGCACCTTCGGCGGCCGAAAGTCCTGGACAGAGACGAAACTCAGCTAGGTTCGGCGGCACCTTCGGCGGTCGAAAGTGCCAGACAGAGACGAAAGTCTCTTTTCGGGGGCAACTTCGGCAGCCGAAAGGCTGCCTTCCCAGCCATGTTCGGCGGCCGAAAGTACCTTCGGCTGCCGAACCTGGTTTCTGCCAAAGGGCAGAAACTTGGCTCCCTTTGCACATTTCGCCTCCAAATCTATAGATCATGCATATTTTTCAACCAAAGCATGCATACAAGTTCCTAGGGGCCTCAAACATGCATATACCCCATCTACAACACTTCATTCATACACAATCAAGCTACATTGTTCGTCAAAGCATCAAAACCATAAACTCATCAACAAACCTAAACATGCATCTCTACCCCATAGATCTTGCATAAAACTTGTTTAAAACATAATGTAAGCTAGAGATCGACTCTTACCTCTTGAAGATCGAGAGTAGAGGCGATCTAACTTGGAGTTGGGAGAAATCTAGCTCCTTGGGCCTCCAAGCTCAAAACTTGCTCAAAACTTGCTAAAAACTTGAAATGTGAGTTTAAAACTCAAGGAAAATGGAAGAGATTTGGAGGAAGAACAAAAGATTTATGGAAAGAAGGTCGGAAGCTTGCTATGGCCGAAAATGGGAGAAAACTCGCGAATTTTCGGCTAAGGGTCCCTTTTATAGTGGCTGGCCAGGCCACGTTCGGGGGCCGAAAGCGCTTCCGAATCCATGCAATGTTCGGCGGCCGAACATAAGGTTCGGCGGCCGAACCTGCACTTCCCTCACTTAGACTTTCGGGGGCCTAACGTGCCTCCCAAAGTCCATGCATGTTCGGCGGCCGAAAGTGAGTTTCGGCGGCCGAACCTGGGTTTTCCTCCAAGGACTTTTCATGCAAAAATTCATTTAAAAACATATTTAAAACCATTAAAATCATAAAAACATTTCATAAAAACATGATTTTACCCCTTCTAGAGGCTTCCGACATCCGAGATTCCACCGGACGGTAGGAATTCCGATACCGGAGTCTAGCCGGGTATTACATTCTCCCCCCCTTAAGAACATTCGTCCCCGAATGTTCCTCAACTAGCACATGCATAGCAAAACAACATAACATACATAAGAAACACATAGAGACTAACCTTAAAAGAGATAGGGATATTGCTGGAGCATGGACTCCCGTGTCTCCCAGGTACATTCTTCCATATTGTGGTGGTTCCAAAGGACTTTCACCATCGGAATTTCCTTGTTCCTTAGCTTTTTGATCTGAGTGTCAAGAATCCGCACTAGTTGTTCAACATAAGTGAGATCCTCTTGGATCTCCACATCAGGCTCACTAAGAACCTTGCCCGGATCTGACACGAACTTCCTCAACATGGAAACATGGAAAACCGGATGGATTCTCTCCATAGAAGCAGGCAAGTCCAGCTTGTACGATACATTCCCAACTTTTTGCAAGACCTCAAAGGGCCCGATGTACCGTGGAGCTAACTTACCTTTCTTTCCGAACCGAACCACCCCTTTCATTGGAGACACCTTGAGCAATACTAGATCCCCCTCCTGAAACTCTACCTGTCTCCTGCGGATGTCTGTATAACTCTTCTGCCTGCTTGTGGCAGTCTTTATCCTTTCTCTGATCATGGGCACCACTCTGCTGGTGATCTCTACAAGCTCAGGCCCTGCTAAGGACCTCTCTCCAACCTCTTCCCAGCAAACAGGTGACCTGCACTTCCTTCCATACAAAGCTTCATATGGAGCCATCCCGATGCTAGCATGATAGCTGTTATTGTAGGCGAACTCCACCAAGGGTAGATGTTGCCTCCAAGAACCGCCAAAATCTAGCACACACATCCTGAGCATATCCTCTATTGTCTGGATGGTCCTCTCTGACTGTCCATCAGTCTGGGGGTGGAAGGCAGTACTGAAATCCAACCTGGTACCCATAGCATTCTGCAGACTCCGCCAAAACCTGGAGGTGAACTGGGGCCCTCTATCTGACACTATAGAAACTGGGACCCCATGCAGCCTGACAACTTCATCCACATAAACCTGCGCTAACTTATCCACAGAGTAGTTGCTCCTAACAGGGATGAAGTGAGCAGATTTGGTGAGTCTGTCCACAATCACCCATATGGAGTCTAGTCTGTTGGATGTTGCCGGTAACCCCACTACAAAATCCATAGCTATGTTCTCCCATTTCCACTCTGGAATCGGCAGTGGGTTAAGCATTCCAGCCGGCTTCTGATGTTCCAACTTCACCCTCTGACATATTTCGCAGGCTGACACGAACTGTGCCACTTCCCTCTTCATAGCTGGCCACCAATACACTCTCTTCAGATCCTGGTACATCTTGGTGGCTCCAGGGTGAACGCTGTATCTTGCATTATGAGCCTCTCTCATAATGTCTCCTTTAAGCCCGATGTCATCTGGTACACATAGTCTGTTCCCATAGCGGAGGATCCCCTTATCATCGAATCTGAACTCACTATCTTTGCCTGACTGAACAGTCCTGGCAATCTTCACTAACTCTGGGTCCTCGTGCTGTTTCTGAGCCACCTGCTCCAGAAACACGGGGGTTACTTTCATCTGTGCAATCAAAGCACCTGTACCAAACAACTCCATCTGTAGACCCTCCTCAATGAGCTTATAAAATTCCTTCACCACCGGTCTCCTCTCTGCCGTGATGTGGGATAGACTGCCAAGTGATTTCCGGCTTAAGGCATCAGCTACTACATTAGCCTTACCCGGATGGTACTGGATCTTGCAATCATAGTCACTCAACAGTTCTACCCATCTCCTCTGCCTCAAGTTCAGCTCTCTCTGGTTCAAGATGTGCTGCAGGCTCTTATGATCTGTGAAGATCTCACATTTTACCCCATAGAGGTAATGCCTCCACATCTTGAGGGCAAAGATAACTGCTGCCATTTCCAGGTCGTGTGTGGGGTAATTCAACTCATGCCTCTTCAGCTGTCTAGAAGCATAAGCGATCACCTTACCATTCTGCATCAACACACAACCCAGGCCTACTCTGGATGCATCACAGAACACTGTGAAATCCTCATTGCTGTTTGGCAGAGCTAACACTGGTGCTGAAGTCAACCTCTTCTTGAGCTCCTCAAAGCTTTCTTCACACTGATCGGTCCACTCGAATCTCTGATTCTTTCTGGTTAATCTGGTTAAAGGAGCTGCAATCTTAGAGAAGTCCTGAACGAACCTCCTGTAGTAGCCAGCCAAACCCAAGAAGCTTCTGATCTCTGTCACTGAGGTGGGTCTTGGCCAGTTAGTCACAGCTTCAACCTTCTTGGGGTCCACTTCTATCCCATTCTCTGACACTATATGCCCCAAGAATGATATGCTCCTTAACCAGAACTCACACTTGGAGAACTTGGCATACAAGCCATGTTCCCTCAAGGTCTGTAATACAATCCTCAAATGCTGGGCATGCTCCTCTGCATTCCTGGAATACACTAGGATATCATCTATAAAGACAATAACGAAGTGATCCAGGTATGGTCTGAATATTCTGTTCATGAGGTCCATGAATGCTGCAGGGGCGTTGGTTAACCCAAACGGCATTACAAGGAACTCATAGTGCCCATATCTGGTCCTGAAGGCCGTCTTTGGCACGTCCTCCTCTCTGATTCTCAACTGATGGTACCCGGATCTCAGATCTATTTTGGAGAAACAACCCGCTCCTGCTAGCTGGTCGAATAGATCGTCGATCCTTGGCAATGGGTACTTATTCTTGGTAGTGACCTTGTTCAACTGCCTGTAGTCGATACAAAGTCTGAGGGATCCATCCTTCTTTCTCACAAAAAGCACTGGAGCACCCCAAGGTGAGGTACTCGGTCGGATGAAGCCCTTATCTACCAGATCTTGCAACTGTTCTTTCAGTTCCTTCAATTCTGCTGGTGCCATCCTGTAGGGAGGGATAGAGATCGGTCTAGTTCCAGGCATCAGTTCAATCTCGAACTCTATCTCCCTAGCAGGTGGTAGTCCTGGAAGCTCTTCTGGAAAGACATCCAGAAATTCTCTGACAACTGGCACTGAGGCTGGCTCCCTGACCTGACTATCTCGCTCTCTCACGTGAGCTACATACCCCTGACATCCCTTCCTAAGCAGCCTACGAGCCTGTAGGGCCGATATCAGACCTCTAGGCGTACCCCTCTTGTCTCCTCTGAAGACAACCTCTGACCCGTTCTGATCTCTGAACCTGACTACCTTGTCCCTGCAGTCCAAGGTAGCACCATGGGTAGATAACCAATCCATCCCTAGAATGACGTCAAAATCTGTCAAATCTAGAACCACAGGGTCGGCGGAGAGGCATCTTCCCTCAACAAACACTGGACAATACCGGCAGACTGACTCTGCCACCGTCGGGTCACACTTGGGTCCACTGACCCATAGGGGACACTCTAACCCAGAGACCATCAACCCTAACCTCTCAACTGCCCTCGGAGAAATAAAGGAATGAGATGCACCCGGGTCCAGTAATGCATACACATCAAGACACCCAATGATGAGATTACCTGACACCACGGTGTTGGATGTGTTCGCCTCCTGCTGAGTCATTGTGAAGATCCTGGCTGGAGCTGATGGACCTTCACCTCGGGAACCAGAAGAAGAGGCTGCCCCTCTCCCTCTACCTCTGCCACTGCCCTGGGTTGTGGCTGGAGCTGCTGGTTGTGCCACACTACCTGAAGCTGTCTGTTGGGGCTGGCCCATGAAAGGTGCTCTAGGACAATCCCGAGCTATGTGTCCCTCCTGGCCACATCTGAAACATGCATTGGTCCCCCATCGACACGCTCCCTTGTGTGGTCTCCCACACCTTTGGCATTCTGCACCGTCTGAACCTGAACTCGAGCCACCGCCAAATCCTAGACCGGATTTCAGCTTATTCCAGAACTTGTTCTTCTTGGGCTTCTTAGTGCTACTCCATCTCTTACTACCTGAACTCTGAGTAGAGGGTCCTGGCCCTCCTCTACCTGGGGTCTTAACCCCTGAAGACTGGGTCACTGACTGCTTCACTGACCCCTCAACTATGGCACTGGCCTCCATTCTTCGAGCCATATCTACCACCGTGTGAAAACTTTCCCTCTCAGCTGATTGAATCAATGAGGAGTACCTGGACTGTAATTTCATAACATATCTCCTGGCCTTCTTCACATCTGTATCTAGAGCTTGCCCTGAGAAGGGTAATAGCTCCAGAAATTTATCTGTGTACTCCTCTATGCTCATGTCTTCTGTCTGTCTCAGTTGTTCAAACTCAATCATCTTCAACTCTCTGGAACTATCTGGAAATGCCCATCCAGCAAACTCATTGGCAAATTCCTCCCATGTCATACTGTCTAGTCTCGGGTCCACATAGCACTTGAACCATTCCCTTGCCTTCTTGCACTTCAGGGTGAACCCTGCCATCTCAATGGCTCTTCTATCATCTGCCCCTAGCTCATCAGTGATCATCTTCACTGCTCTCAGATATTCAAAGGGATCATCCCCTGACTTATATTTAGGAGCATCCAGCTTAAGGTAAGCTGTCATTTTCACCTTACTCCCACTGGCTGAGCTAGGTCTAGGAGGTTGAGTAACTGGGGCTACTGGTTCTGTAGGAGGTGGAGGTGGGGATGCAGCATTCCCCGAGGTGGGGTTTGCTGGGTGAGGATGGAAGGATGAGGGTGGATAGGCTGGATACTGTGGGTACGGTGGATAGAAAGGTGGATAAGGCATGTGAGTAGGGTAGGGATTAAAGCTGGAGTAATCCGACGTACTTCCCATCGGATACCCGGGACTCTGTGCATAGGGTGGGTAATAGGGTGGAAAACCATACCCCGAGGCCTGAGTGCCTCCTTGTGACTCCCCTGTCCCTTCTTCTGACATGCCAACATCCAGATTCCCATCCCTTCTCTGATCTTCTTCCATAACCTCCCTCACATCTGAAGAACTTCCTCCTCTTTCTGTCCCCCTTCTGCTTGTATCAAAAGACCTTCTAGGGTCCCTTGATACTCTTTCTCTGTTTGTTCTGCATGACATTGCCCTAGGCAATGTGGGAGGACGGGCGCTTGTGCCCTCATCCTCTGGTGGGACTCCTGTCAATCGTGCAGATCGACGAGTTCCTCTCATTCTGTTCTCTGAAAAACAGCACATAACTCGCAAGCATTAGCATCATATGGTTCATGTGGAGACACATGAACCTACATCACATACATGGCAAACATAGCATATCATTTATGCGCATGCATATTGTCATGGCATATCACATCATCATAGCAAGACAGGACCCTACATCCTATCCTAGTGGACATGACCTTCCTATTGTGCTTGACCTTCTATAACATCTATGAGCCCGACACTCTAGGTCCGATCTTATGAACCTAGGGCTCTGATACCACTCTGTAACGCCCCGGAAATCCGGACCGCTACCGGCGCTAGGATTCAGGTCGGCTTAAGGCCGCCGGAACCCGTAGCAAGCCTACATACATCCTGTTTACCTGTTTAATCCCATACATGATCAACAAACATACATAAGAATTAAAAACTTTTCTTTTTCTTCATTCACCAAACTCAACCTGTGCATGCACTATGTTCATTATATACATAAACATTAATCCCTCTGTGGGATTTCATCAAAGCCTCAATGGGCAATATATATCCTGTGTTGAGTTGGTTCACATATACATCATAAACTAAGATCATGTACATACCAAGGGATTAACATATACTATGGTCAAGCACAACTCTATCCTCAATAACATAATTACATAAACATAACTGTTCAAAACTTTACATTACATTCTTATCATTTGTCATGTCCACATACTCTAGCTATTACATACATATGACTTTTCTCTTCTTTGCTTCTCTATCAAACCCGTACCTGCAAATCTGGGGGTTAGGGGAGAGGGGTGAGCTAGATGCCCAGTGAGTAGAACTATAAAAAGAATATTTAAAACATGCTATAATGGAATGCATCATTGCACAAACATCTCACATCATGGACGGACTGACTCAAAAATTCCCCAGCTCCATGCCCGGCCCTATTATGGGCACCACAGGACTTCGTATTGCCCGGCCCTATTATGGGCACCACAGGACTTCGTAACTCGGAGCTATTGCCCGGCCCTATTATGGACACCACAGGACTTCGTACACAGGGCTAGTGAGTCGTGCAATGTCCATCCTCATCAACCACAATATAATAATGCAATGTAGCATATTCGTGATTCTAATGCAAACATCCTATATTATAGTCATGATGCATGAAACATGATAAAACATTCACTTTCTTAATTTAGAAAAAGGTTAAGTATAGTTCCACTCACTTCTGGCTGACTCTGTCAAACTCTCAGCAGCTGGCTCACTGCTGGGGTCCTTGGTTCCTCGGGTCCGAACCTACACAGGTGGACTCCAATGAGGGACCAACATATATAAACATAACTCTAATATATACCCCAAAAACCCCTTAAAACATCATGAAAACATCACAGAAAATATGCATGAAATGGCTGAACAGGGCACCTTCGGCGGCACCTTCGGCGGCCGAAAGTCCTGGACAGAGACGAAACTCAGCTAGGTTCGGCGGCACCTTCGGCGGCCGAAAGTGCCAGACAGAGACGAAAGTCTCTTTTCGGGGGCAACTTCGGCAGCCGAAAGGCTGCCTTCCCAGCCATGTTCGGCGGCCGAAAGTACCTTCGGCTGCCGAACCTGGTTTCTGCCAAAGGGCAGAAACTTGGCTCCCTTTGCACATTTCGCCTCCAAATCTATAGATCATGCATATTTTTCAACCAAAGCATGCATACAAGTTCCTAGGGGCCTCAAACATGCATATACCCCATCTACAACACTTCATTCATACACAATCAAGCTACATTGTTCGTCAAAGCATCAAAACCATAAACTCATCAACAAACCTAAACATGCATCTCTACCCCATAGATCTTGCATAAAACTTGTTTAAAACATAATGTAAGCTAGAGATCGACTCTTACCTCTTGAAGATCGAGAGTAGAGGCGATCTAACTTGGAGTTGGGAGAAATCTAGCTCCTTGGGCCTCCAAGCTCAAAACTTGCTCAAAACTTGCTAAAAACTTGAAATGTGAGTTTAAAACTCAAGGAAAATGGAAGAGATTTGGAGGAAGAACAAAAGATTTATGGAAAGAAGGTCGGAAGCTTGCTATGGCCGAAAATGGGAGAAAACTCGCGAATTTTCGGCTAAGGGTCCCTTTTATAGTGGCTGGCCAGGCCACGTTCGGGGGCCGAAAGCGCTTCCGAATCCATGCAATGTTCGGCGGCCGAACATAAGGTTCGGCGGCCGAACCTGCACTTCCCTCACTTAGACTTTCGGGGGCCTAACGTGCCTCCCAAAGTCCATGCATGTTCGGCGGCCGAAAGTGAGTTTCGGCGGCCGAACCTGGGTTTTCCTCCAAGGACTTTTCATGCAAAAATTCATTTAAAAACATATTTAAAACCATTAAAATCATAAAAACATTTCATAAAAACATGATTTTACCCCTTCTAGAGGCTTCCGACATCCGAGATTCCACCGGACGGTAGGAATTCCGATACCGGAGTCTAGCCGGGTATTACAATTTTTATCATTCAAAGAGACGGTAAAATTTGGATAACAGTCAGATAAAATTTGACTCAACCGTATTTAGTAATAAATTATTAAAGTTTGTAAACCTAGCATCCCTAAAGACTACTAAGATGGAGGTGTTGAGACCTTCTTTTATAAAATGTTTCATTCTTATTTGGACTAAATCCATGTGGAGATATTTGTACTATTTTTCTTTACATTTTTGTATAGAATTTTCGGAAAGAAGTTCAATGGTTTCAAAAGGTTTTAAAATTTGTAGAGCTCTCTGCACTCCTAATTGTATAATCAATTTTGAAAAGATTGAGTTTTGAAATTTTATAAATTTGTTCTTTTTATACTTTTAGCATTTTCCAATCATCTATTACTTTATTAACTGTCATTGGGCGAGGTAGAATAGTTTAAAAAAAAATTCTACATAAATAAGGTTTATATGCATATTTAAAAAAGATTTTTTAAGCTCTTGATAGGAACATGACTATCGTCGGTAAGGAATATGTGTGTGTGTGATATTAGTGCATAAAAATAGATATAATTATGTCTATGGTATATAATATACCTAACAAATTACAGGAAAGTATGTATATAAAATAGATTTTTGGTTTGATTCTATTATGACACAGGTTCAGTACAGTTTTTATTCGATTTTTAGTGAAAAATCAAAATCAAATCAAAAGTGTAAAATAAGTTCGATTAAGTATGATTTTTCGATTTGATTCAGGACTTAAGAACCATACACAACCTTAGTTTGTGATGTTTAATTTATGGCTATCAAAAGTTTTTTTTTTAAATAAGCCAATAAATGAAAATAATAAAAGCATCAAAAAAGAGAAAGTAATAGCAAGGGCAAAGTAGGAAGGGTCAAGAATTTTTTCTCTTGAAAACTCTATTTAACTAGGTGAATGGAGTAATTAATTTCGCACATATAACAAAGTAGAATCTTTGAGTTTTATGGCAATTAATAAATATGAGATATTAAACAAGATGTGATTTCATAGTTTGTAAAAAGTTGAAGTTACTATCTAAGTTAACCCTACCAAAATAACCCCTAAATAAAGTTTGCATTATCCATATATGTATAAATATATTTTGGTCTCAAACGTTATTTTTGAGGAAAAAGTTTTAAACCATAATTATACAATTTGAAAGCGAACTAAAGTCCAAACCTTCACTACCACTTGGACATGTTAAAAAAGGGAAGGCTAATTGGTTGTCGAAGAAGAAAAGAGAACACCATTTAAACCACCATACCAATAGATCCAAATAATGGAAGCTTTTTATAGACTATAGAACCTAAAGGAAACAAGGCTAAAATCGTTGCTTGAGTTATGTAAGGAGATGTGGAGGAAAGCCTGCAGGTAATCATTATAGCTTAAGAATCGACTGTTCAACGAAAGAAGATAGCATAAGAATCATGAGATTCTCCCAATCAGAATAAAAGAAAGGTATCTTCCATAGCCAAAAATCAATATGCTATCCATTGAAGTTCAAGTAAGTGACGAGAGTAAGACCAGTAGAAATATGATTATCTTAACAGAACCATTGTCTTTCTCGTAGTGCATGAAGGAAATTGTCTTTAGAAAACTGATGAGATCCATCTACATGCAAAAAAATCAGCACAACAAAAAATATACAACAATACTAAGCAATTACATATCAAAAGACTCCCTCTTCGATAAACTCAAATATACATAAAATAAAAGCAGAAATATTTCTTTCACACAACTATTTTTGAAGTAAATGTAAAGAAGTTTTATTAAGCGCTATCAAGTCTCAATAGAGGCAAAATACAAGTAGGAGGTGAAACAGTCCATTTCACCTGATCTGTCAAAGAATGGGCAGTCCTAGCCAATACATGTGCTACGCCATTAGTAGATTGAGGAATATAACGAACACTAACACTATTCGCCTCATCAATTAGAGACTTACAATCATAAATAACTGAACTACAGGCCGAGTAATCCATGTAACTGGGATCAGTAATAGCCCGAACGCTAAGTTGAGGATCCAACTCCACAATCACATTGGACCATCCATCACTTTTAATCCAGCTAAGAGCTTCTCTGATGGTTAAAGCTTCAGCAATTTTTGCTCCAACATCACCAAAAACCACCATTTGCTTAGCACAAATAAACTCTCACAGGCTATTACGGGTCACCATACCCAATCCAACATGGGAATGATTAAAAGTGGCTGCATCAACATTTATTTTTAAAACACCTCCAAGAGGCTTTTCCCAACCCAGCATTAAAGTCACAGTCTCCATTTAAACTTGCTGGCTTTGCTCATGCCGCAGTCCAATCTTGAAGAAAATGTCGAGCAAAGGAGATCACTTGCAGAGGAGACTTCCATACTCGTTTTTAAACCAACTGGTTGCATTGTGTCCAAATAGCCTAAAGGGTGATCAAAATCACACCAGCCTGCTCCAACGATGTGGGAACTAACACAAGGAAAAGCCACTCAGATATAGTATTGAAGAAAATATAAACTATTCAATACATGGATTCTTATATATGGATCATAATCCATATTTACACATAATACCAATAATTTGTATAAATAATTTCTAATATTATCACATGCATTTAACATGTATTATATCAAGGATTTGACAATCTAGATGTATACTTTATTTGCAGAACCAAAATGATCCATATACTTATTAAATTAGAGTCTTCAAAGATCAAGCAGTAAAGCTTTTTTTTTTTTCACTTGTGCACCAACTTAAATGCATCCATATATATTTTATAATTTTGACATTAAACATATATAGAGTTCCAAATATTACAATGAAAAGATATAACCCTTTATATATAGCCAAAAAATATGTCTCTTAGCAAAAATATGTGTTTCGATGGAATTGGGTGGACCCACATAGATGACCCATTCTAATTTCCAGTATCTCTCACTTATATATGATGAATCAACTTTCATTTCAAATTTCATACTTCACAAATAGACTATATAGCTAATGCATACTTTGAGAGCTTAGTTGCTATATACATGTTAGATAATATACCATCTTGACTAATGGAATTTATAGTAGATACAATATACAACATTCTAGATTATTTATCGCATTTATATATGTCACAATTACTTTTCAACACTTTTATGTTTATAATTATATTTTTATCTCAAAAATAAATATAATGGATCGGTTAATGAATACAAATTAATATGATAATATTTAATTATTTTTCTCGTCTCATAATTCTATTAACCTTAGTTTAATTTGTTTTTAAAAATATCTCCTTAGATCGAATTATTCATAATCATTTGGCAATAGTCTAAGAAAATAAGAAAAAATTAAATTTCGAGTAACTAATTGGAGTTAGGGAAAATTACTTTGTAGTCCCTGAGGTTTAACGTAATTAACACTTCTGTCCCTCTATTTTGGCGACCCAACACTTAAGTCCCTCACTTTCTTTTCTGTCCAACTTCGTAGTCCTTCCGTCCAAAATAGCCGTTTGGGACACGTGAATTGACAAAATTAACCCTCTTCTTTTTCTTCTTCTTCTTCTTCTTCCCTTTTCTGCAACTTCTTCTTTTTCTTCTTTTTTCTTCTTCTTCTTCTTCTTTCTTCTTCTTTCTTCTTCTTCTTCTTCTTCTTCTTCTTCTTCTTTCTTCTTCTTCTTCTTCTTTCTGCAGCAGCTTCTTCTTCTTCTTCTTCTTCTTCTTCTTCTTCTTCTTCTTCTTTCTTCTTCTTCTTCTTCTTCTTCTTCTTCTTCTTCTTCTTCTTCTTTCTTCTTCTTCTTCTTCTTCTTCTTCCTACTCTTTCTGCAGCTTCTTCTTCTTCTTCTTCCTACTCTTTCTGCAGCTTCTTCTTCTTCTTCTTCTTCTTCTTCTTTCTTCTTTCTTCTTCTTCTTCTTCTTCTTCTTCTTCTTCTTCTTCTTCTTCTTCTTCTTCTTTTTCTGGAATTTCACATTGAAAGAAGGGAATTTTTGGAAAAAATTATCACATCTCACCTTTGACTCTTTGACCAAACGGTTTAAATGGACGGAAGGACTAAGAATTTGGACGGAAGAGAAAGTGAGGGACTTAAGTGTTGGGTCGCTAAAATAGAGGGACAGAAGTGTTAATTACGTTAAACCTCAGAGACTAAAAAGTAAATTTCCCTTGGAGTTATAAAGATACATAATGAATATTAGTTAAAAACTATAGGGTTTCATACAATATTAAGTAGATATTAAATATGTATTGTCTTTATTAGATACTTATTGCATATGCAGAATGAATCATATACCGCAATATTAGCTTTTCTTCCTATGGAGCGTATATTTATGCATTATTCAATACTGCTTATTTGATTATTCATATATCAAATTTCTAATTTTGAGTTCACATATTTACTCCAAGTTACATATAACAAAACTCATATGTAGCGTTAATATAAATTATTTAATTTAATCATATATAATTAAATTTATTTTCAAATACGACATTAAAATTATAAACTTTGAGTTCTCTATATTATCATTCTTGATAATATTTAATTTAAATGTCAACAAACTTATTTATTTACATAAATAAATAATTTAAAGCAATTTCGTGACTCAAAAAATTAAAAATAAGTTAAAATAAATTTTAGACATTTTATATATTTTTTACAATAAAAATTTTATTTATTTCATAAAAATAATTAATATAAAAATATAAAGTGTCCAAAATTTTATTTGAGATCACCAAATTATTTTTCTAAAATTTTTTCACTAAAAAAAAAATTTTAAAATTATGGTATATGCCTTTATACGGCTTTAGCGTTTATAGTTCATGATATGTATTCAAACGTATATAGCATTCACATGAAAACCAAAAATCACTGTAGTTAAAAGAAAAATATTTATTTGATTGAAAGGTAATAATTTTTTGATTGAAATAAAATAATTTTTTGATTTAAAAGATATATTTTTTCAGTTGAAAGATATGTTATTTCAATTAAAATGACGTGATTATTTAGCTGAAAGGACATATTTTATTGTTTGAAAAGACATATCTTTTCTATTGAAATGATACATACCATCAAATGAAATGACAAGTCACTTTAATTTAAAAGTCATGTTGTTTTAGGTGAATTGACATGTCATTTTGGATGAAACAACACATCATTTTATATGAAATGACACGAGATTTCAAAATTTTTTCTCCACACATGTAATTTACTTGTTTTTTTGTTGCTGGATCTCATTTAAAAAAATTCTAGTAAAGAATTTGTTAATACAAACTTTCTTTTAAGGATATAATTTTGAGATTTTTCTCAAATTTAGGGAGTCATGTCCCTCTCATTAAAAGTTTAAAATTTTTACTTTTTAATGGCATGAATAAGTAGGGAAATGAATGATATTAATCCCTTGCTCAAAATGGTAGAGTACAGTCAACGAAGTGATGGCAAAAGAAGCCCATAAGCCAATAAAATTAACTTAAATCATTTGGTGGAGATAAACCTAAGCTCGATCCGAAGAGTTAATTGATAGTCATTATCACTCTACGGATTAAAATATTTTACACTTTTTAGATTTACTTAAATATTTTTTTAAAAATATTAGTTATTTAAGTCATATATTAACATTTTAATTTATTTTTTATTTTTTATTTTTTTCTTCTTCATATATAAAAATTAATTTTTTTAAAAAATTACTATTTAATTGTTTAAATTTTTAGAAAATTTTAGTTTGTCCCTATAATTATTTAACTGAATTAAAAAAATCTCTTGTTTTCTTAAAATACCAGTATTTGATAATCTCATTAGTATTTCTGTTAGTCAAATAACTAAATAATTAATAATATTAAAACTTGAAAGATTTTACAGTAATTTGTTTAAAATATCAGGCATTGAATTTCAAAAGAATTTTATGATATTTATCAATTGACCAATGAAATTTTTCAATATATAAAAAAAACTATTAGTTACATTTTTAAAAGTAACAAATTTTTAATTAGATTTAAGACTTATATAGATGAACCAATAAATTTTTAAAAATTTAAGAAGTTAATAATAATTCTCTTTATTTAATTCTTGACACTGCAAATTAAATTTTTAAATATTTAGATATTTTATTCAAAATTAAAATTAAAATTAAAATTAAAAAAATATGTTTATGCGAATGTGACATAATATATATTATTTTTTATTTTTTTATGAGATCTATATGTCATATAAAATAATTAATTTTTTTAAAACAGACCAATTGATATAAAAAATCCAAACGTTTATAATTTTTAAGAATTAATTCAAAACTTTAATAATTACCATGATAAGATAAATTTTCATACCTTTTAATAATAAAATTTTATTTTTATAATTTTAAAAATCAAAAGTTTAGTATTTTAATTTTTATAAATTTTTTAAAAAATATATAGATATAATAAATAATTTTTAAATTATAAAAATAAAATTTATTATATAAAAAACACTACAAAAAAACAAGGTATCAGTGACGGAAGTAACTTCCGTCGGAAAAAAAAAATTAGCGACGGAATTAGCGACGGATCAGCGACGAATATTTATGTTTAAATTTCTGACGGATTAGCGACGGATTAGCGACGAATTTTTAAAATATTAGCGACGGAATTTATTCCGTCGCTAATCCGTCAGAAAAATCAAACAATATAAAAACAAAACCCTAAACTTCTCTTTCCTCATCTCTCTTAATTTCAGTCACGCTTTTCCTCTCCTATCTCCCCTCAGCGCCGAATCGATCTTCCTGCCACTCTCGCCACCGCCGCCGCCGTTGCGAGTCCCAAGGCTGTCGCAAGTTGCTGTCGCGCGCCCCGTTGCCACTCACCGCCGCCGTCGCCTCGCCGTTCCCGTGACGGATTTGCTGTCGCCTCCACCGCCGTTGCCACCCGCCGCTGCAGCTTCCGATCATCGCCACTCCATGTAAGTTAGTGAACATGGGATTGTTTTCATGGTTGCAGATAGTAAAAATATTCTTAATATTTTTTTTAATAAAAATAAAGATAAAATTAATTAAAATATTTTATATATTTAACAGAAAGCTTGCTGCGTGCCCAGCAGTGGGCACGCAGCAGCTCTGCTGGGCACGCAGCAGCTTGCTGCGTGCCCAGCAGCTTGCTGCGTGGGCACGCAGCTGCTCTTGCTGCGTGCCTTGCTGCGTGCCCAGCAGCAGCTTGCTGCGTGGGCACGCAGCAAGAGCAGCTGCTGCTGGGCAGCTGCTTGCTGCTGCCCAGCAGCATCCAATAGTTTAGTATAACTATAAAAAAATAATTAAATATGTTATAATTTTAAAAAATTATAATAATTAAATATAAATTAATTATATTATTAATATCTATAAAAAAATAAAAATAATTTAACTTATTATTAAATATATTTGAAATTTTATTGTTATATTTATCTAATTAACTTTATTAACTTATTAAAATTCACAATATTTAATGAAATTTAGAATATAATTTATTTTTAGTTTTTTAAATAAATTATTAATAGTTTAGTATAACTAATTTACGTTTAATTATTATAATTTTTATAAATTTAAGTATTAAATATGTTATAATTCTAATTTAAATGTTTAATAAATTAATAGCAACTAATACAAAATATTCAGCCATTTATTTATGTCCATCACACACAGTTCTTTTATTCATAAATACTTTTATATTGGTTGTCTTTATTGTTAATTGCAACTAATGGACAATTATTTTTTCAGATGCCTCGAAGAGCAGAAACGTAGAAAAAGATGGGACTATTACGAAACACTCTTGTGGTTCAATAAAACTGGAGGTTCATGAGAATAGATTGGTATAACTTTTTTATTCCTTACTTTTATTTATACAATTCTGTTTTTATATAAATGTCTAGATATTATTCGTGCATATTGTATTGTGGTACATCTTGTGTTGTGTGATTATTTCTTTTTTGTAGGCAAAGAAGTTAGGTAGGCAACCAACTCAACTTGAACTATTTCGTGCCACTCACACAAAAAAGGGAGTCAAGGTGTTTTCATTGATGGAAAATCACAACGAGTTGATGTAAGTTAGTTTTTGCTTATTTATCGTTATCACATTATTTTTCTATTTGTTATATTATTTTTCTTTTTTTACTTAGGGAGCTTATTTGACTGCCATTCCTGAAAATGTGAATGATAATTGTGATAGTCAGTCTGCTTTTGATTTGAATAAAACAAGACATGGAGCAAATGCAAGAGCAAATGCAAGAGCAAATGCGAGTGCAGATAGAAAAGCAAATAAAAGATCAGATGAAATCATTGAAGAACAAAAAAAGATCTTCACCGCATAATCCAACTGCAGATTGTACTTCTCTATCAGATGGTTCAACAAATTCATAGATTAGTTTTTAGTTTTATGAACATTGTTAAGTATAATTGATTTATTTTAAATTTTATGACGATTGTTAAGTATTATGAATTTATTTTAAATTTTATGAACATTGTTAAATATTATGGATTTATTTTAAATATTCTGAATATTATTGAGTATTATGAACATTACTTATAATTATTATGAATGATATTTAATTTATATTCAATATGATTCTTAATTATAAATTATTTGATTATACAGGGAATATGTAAATAAAAACAGGGAATTATTTTTTGTGATCGAATTTCAACAGATTTGCGACGGATTTGTGAGAAAATTTTTTAAAATACGTTAATATTTACGACGGATTTCCGACGGAAAATTTCCGTCGCTAATTATTTCCGACGGATTAGCGACGGAATGTTCATCGGATAAGTTGGAGTTTCCGACGGATTTAGCGACAAACTTTTTTCGTCGCTAAATTTTTCCGAATGAATTTTCCGTCGGAAAAGCCGTCGGAAATATTTCCGACGGAGTCTAAATCCGTCGCTAATATTTCCGACGGACTTGTAATCTGTCGGAAAAAATTAGCGACATGACTTTAAGCGACGGACTTGAGTCCGTCGCAAATCCGTCGCAGAAAGTTTCAGCGACGGATTTTTGACTTTCAGCGACGGAAAAATCCGTCACTGATAGTCTGTTTTTTTGTAGTGAAATATTTTTATTATTAAATTTAATATTTTATTATTAAAAAATAATATTATATTAAATGAGAATTTTATTTAATTCTTAAATAATAGAAACTTAATTAGTTTAAAATTTTAAATTAGACTTATTTGTCTTTAAATAAAAATATAAAAAATTAATTGAATTCCATTTTAAAAAAAAATTAATTTAATTTATATTTAGTTTTTTAAAAAAAATAAATGAAAAGTGAAAAGTATAAAAAGAAAAAAAAGGGAAATTTAGAGACTTTAGTAATTTTTATTGTTGGCAATTGCAATAACACTGTTGGATTAAAATTAAAATTGTCAAAAATTTAAATATTTATCAATAATTAAAATTTTGGATTAATTTATAAAAAGTTATAAACACATACATATTTTAAAAAAATAATTATTTTATATTTGATGTGAGTCTTACGAAAAAATAATAAAAATAATATATATATATATATATATTATGATATGAATATACTTTTTAATTTTAAATTTAAATTTAAATAAAATCATAAAAATATTTTAGAATTTAATTTTATAGTACTAAAAATTAAAAATTTAACTTAAATCACCATAATTAGTAAAAACTTAATTGTTTTTATGTTAATATTTTTTATTACAATAAATATCATATTTAGTTATATTTTATTAATAAAATATTATACAATTATCAAAGTTTTAGTAGATACAATTTGGAAAATGAGAAAAATGAGAAATCAAACCTGATATCATTCGCTATCTCTTTAATATTATTGCCACTCAGACTTGAAAATATTTAACTTAATTAGATAATAAAAATTAATAAAATTAAAAAATTTACATATTTTTTAAATATATACAAATTCTTTTAAAAAAAATAAATTTAATCTATCATAAATTTAAAATAAAAAAATAAGTCTTATCTATAAAAACTTAATTTCATTTATTTTGAAAATATGGTGGACCAAATTTTTTCCTACAAACTTAACGCCACCACCTACTTACCAGAAAAAACACGTGGCTGATATACATCCACCCTTACGCACCCATCTCCTTTACTTGTAGATTTTTAGGTGAAAGTGTTTTCATACCCAAAAATAGTTGTTACATCTGTCACCTTTATATTCTTTTAAATTGCTTATAAAAACAATATTGATATATCTTTATAAGATTAACTGAGAACATGTTTCATAACATTACATTAAATATTTACGTTTAGATTATTTTATTATAAATTGCTTTAAGGAAATATTTTATATTTTATTTGTCGGCAATAAATAATTTATTTAAAAAATATTTTTTGTAATGATTTATTTAATATTTAATATTTTATATTTCATTTCACCATTTAGGCTCTGCAGAGAGGTCTCCTTGACTCTTGGTTATACTCTCTTTATTAGTGATGAGTAGTATTCGGTCCAAATTAAAAAAATTGATCAAACTGAATTAATTTTAAAATTCAGTTTGGTTTTTTATTCAATTCGGTTTGATTCGATTTTTAATTTTAAAAATTTCAATTATTTCGATTCTGTTCGGTTTTAATAAAAAAAATCGAAAAAATCAAATCGAATCGATTAGTGATAATAATATATTATTTTTAATAATATAGAGAAATTAAATTATATTAAAATTAAAATATTTTAAT
This sequence comes from Manihot esculenta, assembly GCF_001659605.2. Lineage (NCBI taxonomy): Eukaryota > Viridiplantae > Streptophyta > Magnoliopsida > Malpighiales > Euphorbiaceae > Manihot > Manihot esculenta. The sequence goes on along the minus strand of NC_035174.2, from coordinate 18,202,146 downwards.
TAAATTTTAAAATATTAAAAATAAAATATAAAAAATAAAAAATTTATTAAAAATTAAAATCGATTAAATAAAACCGAATCAAACCGGTTCAGTTCGATTCGATTTCTGATCAAAATCAATTCGGTTTGATTTTTATAAATACTAAAATTTCAATTTTCAATTTATTCATTTCAATTTTCAATTTAAATCGAGCCGACTGAATGCTCTCCCCTCCCCTGCTCTTTATTTTAGGATATTTATTTAGGGACATTGAAGGCTCTTCTATTTTCGTGGTAAAAGTGCCTTCCTTTGTTTTTAAGTATGTGAATTATTGCCGGTGAAATCCTCACCCGTCCCAGACAGCGATAGAAGCTCAGTGGCTCTGAAGCAACAACTTGTGCCATATATCAATGCAATATATATTTATCTTTATTAAAAAAAATAATTTCATTTCATTTCAAAAATATTTTTTATTGATTAATTCATTTAAATATTAAAAGTAAAACTATATAAATAATATTTTTTTTAAATATTTTTTATAAAATAAATGAATCTTTATTTAATAATTATGAAGCTGATTCTATATGAATTTGAGCTCTCCACACTTACTTTGAAACATTTTAATATTTTACTATTGAGTATATCGTCAACCTATTTATATGTTATATTTTATATTAAAAATATATTTTAACTATGGTCATTAACAGTATTTTGCACCGAGACTCGCTCTGTCGAGGGAAAGGCAAGTCTTTGATGATGATTCAGGTATTTGAGGTATCCGAATCTTCCTTCCTCAAGATAGACTGTCTTTCCTACGTATTTGGTCCTTGCCACGTGGCTCTACCTCATAGCGACAGTTCACAGCTTATCTTGAGCAGATGTTATGTAACATCAGAGATTTCCCACTAGTTTTTTATTCTTCAGATTCGAAGAAGATATCTCTCATCGAGGTTTGAGGCACGTGGCCCCTCAAGATTGATTTCTTACTGCTCACATCATTTCGCCTGTCTAGCCTTTCAATGATGACTACAATGCTTATCATTCCGCATTTAAAGCCTGCTGTAACCGTCCTTTAAAAGCTCTTCGTCATCCTCAAGTACTATTTTTACTCTCTTCTGCAACTTCTTAGAGAAACTTTCTTCGTAGCTTCCTTCACGTTTATGCTCCTTATAGTCTTATTTTTCTTACAGTAATTCTATTTTTCTTTTTGTTTAATATGAATAGGAACACCTCGTCTCTTTCCCCTAGTGAGGTCTCTTTCTCTAGATTCTCCTTTGATGGCCCCATCTAAGCGCCAGCCCCTATCGTTTCGTTGATGTAAGCTCCAGAGAATAAGGGTGGTCTACTCATTGATACCCTGTATATCCTCTCAGAGTGTGATGTGGATCACTTGTATGATACCTATCACATTCCTCGAGAGTCTTTCCAAGTTTTGGCTTCTTCTCCCTGCATCCGTGCTATTGACTTGATCCCTGCTGAGGGTACTATCATGGTCTTTGAAGAGCAGTTGAAGGCGGGCCTTCAATTCCCTCTAGACTCTTTTTTTGTGGAGGTCCTTCGGTTTCACAAGCTTTCAATTGCTCATCTTCATCCCAATAGCTGGAGAATCCTAGTGGCTTTAGGTTCATATGCCTTAACAATCACATTAAACCAAGTGTAGCATTTTTATCCCAATTATACCAATTGGATACCCATAAAAATGAAGAGTTTTGGTACTTACATTTTTTATCGGATGCCTACCTTTTTGAAGCGATGGAAGAATAAATTTTTGTCCTTTGTCATTGAATGCCGAGGGGAGGGGGTTTGGGTGTCTTCAAATCAGCTGGCATTGTTGGGTGGAGTTGAAGAATGGCGTCCATCCAAGGAGAGAGGAAGACGAAGCTTTAGTCTTTGTGTTAATATGGCTAAAGTCCTAAAGAAAATTGACATTACCAAGGCGGTGAGGAATGTCATTTTGTCTTGGTAGAGTCATTTGCAGGCAAACCCGTGGTCCTCATTTGCTCAACCTTCCCAACCTTCCCGAAGGCACTCCCCTAGCTTGGGATCGAGGTACTTCTCTTTTTGTCTTCTTTATTTTTCGAATTGTCTTTCTTACTTACTTTTCCTTTTGCTTGCAAATATGGCTAGGTCAAGAAAATTTGCCGAGGTGGCACGTGCTGCTCGCAAAGGCAAGGTTGTTGCTGCTGGGGTTACTAATCCCCCTGTTAAGTGTGATTTCCCTGCAGAAGAGGTGATTGTGCTTCTCCTCTCCCTCCCCAGCCTACGATTGAGGAGTTTGCACCCCTTCAGCCTTAGTCTTCAGCCCTGGGTGCTTCTGCTTCTACCCCAACTTCTGAGCTCCCTACTGATATCCCTTCCCCCTCTGTACTCATTCCTACGAGTGTGGGGGTTGAGTCTTCCTGGCCTCCAAGCATCCAGCGCTTGGCTTTGGCGCTAAATCAGGTGTCCTCGATCTTTGATTATCCTTCTCTAGGCCTCCTATTAATCAAAAGTGTCCTAAAGCCCGCAGATTACTGCCGCCTTAATGAGTTTGAGATGGACGAGTTGTTTGTTAATGCCATACATTCTTCACTGGAGGGTGCCCTTTGAGCCTATGTAGCCAAGGAGCAATATAAAACCTTGAGGGGGGTACCTTGAGGGTGCCAAATGATATTGCTGAAGTCAAGGGTACCATGAAGGAGACCCTAGAGTCGATGGACATACTTCGGGCTGATCTTGATGAGGCCTTTGCTTTTAACTTGGGCCTTGGTAACCAGGCTAAGTTTGCTGAGGATTAGGTAGCCCTGCTGCAACACCAGGTCTTAAAGCTGCAGGCGCAGGCCGAGGGAGCCTGAGCTGCCTCTGTCAGAGTCACTAAGCTCAATGTGGAGCTTAAGGAGACAGTGGCTCAGGGTGGGGAGATGTTTATTCAAGGCTAAAATTCAATGAAGAAAGAGCTAGCGAAGTGTTTTCCTCTTGAGGATTTCTTCTAGATAGACGACATCCTTCCCGAGGAAGAAGATCCCGCCGAAGGGTGGGTAAAATTCGCCTTTTGACCTGGTCTGGCGGAACCCGCCTTGGGCCTCATTTAGTGGGACCAACTGGATGATTTGGCAGAACCTGCCTTGTGACCTAGCCTGGCGAAATCTATCTTATGGCCTTGTTTTAGTGGGACTAACACCCGGATGGTCTGGTGAAACCTGCCTTATGACCTGACCTGGCAGAATTCGCCTTGTGGCCTTGTTTAGTGGGAGCAATGCCCGGATGGTCTAGCAGAACTCACCTTATGACTGGACTTGGCAAAATCCACCTTGTAGCCTAGTTTAGTGGGACTAACACCCGGATGGTCTAACGGCACCCGCCTTGTGAACTTGCATGGCAGAATCTGCCTTATGAACTTGGTTAGTGGGACTAATGCCCGGATGGTCTGGCTGAACCACCTTGTGACCTAGCCTGCTAAATTCGCCTTGTGGCCTTGTTTAGTGAGACCAACACCCGAATGATCTGGTAGAACCCACCTTGTAACTTGGCCTGGCGAAATCTGCCTTGTTTAGTTGAACCAATGCCCAAATAGTCTGGCGAAACCCGCCTTGTGATCGGGCCTAGCGGAATCTGTCTTGTGGCCTTTTCTTATCTCTTTAATTCTTTTTTCTCTTTTGAGGAAGGCAATCTGATTGTCCCTATCACCGAAGAATATAACATATGAAAATACCTCGTTAACTTTATTAAAAGAATATCCTTATGTTACAGATATATCGAGAGTGGGGGACCACTCGGCCCTTAAGATGGACGACCCGAAAATCCCCCATTACCGGCGCTAGGATCCAGATCGGCTTAAGGCCGCCGGGACCCGTAGCAAGCCTACATACCTCCTGTAAACCTGTGGAATCCCATACATAACAACATATACATGATCTGTAAAAATTTTTCTTTTCTCTTATCCAAGCGAAACCTGTGCATGCACAAAATCATACATAAACCCCACACTGGAGTCCTCATCAATACTCCAATGGGGTATCATCATCATACATATTAGCTTGGATAATCATGGTCATTAACATCGTTACTCATTAAACACTCTGTACATAATGGGGATTCACACACCTCTAGGTCAAGCACTACTATAATCCTCAATACATCATCAAATCATTCATTACATTACATGGTCATAAATACTCATTACATCATGTTCATGTCCACTACTATCTATTACAACATACATGACTTAACTTCACTCTAGCCGACTTCCTGATCTATCCTGTACCTGCAACTCTGGGGATAAAGGGAGTGGGGTGAGCTACTAGAGCCCAGTGAGCAGAATAATAAAACATCAATTTAAATCATGCTTTCATGTATGCGCCATAACACAAACATTTCACAACAAGGATGAACTTGTCACCATTTAGCCCCTATCTTTCTTACTTATACATGCCGGGGGCGTAGAGCCGTAGCAGGCACACCTGGACTCACATAGGCTATCATGACATACAAGGGCTAATGGATCATTCAACATTCATCCACATCAACAACAAAGTATGCAATGCAACATATTCGTGAATTCTAATGCAAACAACCTAATATATCTCATGGCATTCATGATGCGTGAATCATGCTAAAACATTTCATTAATTTGCTTTAAAACTTAAAGTTTATTCCACTCACCTCTGGCTAGCTCTGAAGAGACTCTGAAGCAGCTGGCTCACTGCTGGGGGTCTCGGTTCCTCGGGTCCGAACCTACACAGGTGGACTCAAATGAGGGACCAAACATACATGAATATGACTCTAAAATACTCCCCAAAAACCCCCTAAAACATCCTGAAAACATCACATGAAAACATGCAAGAAATGGCTGAACAGGGCACTTTCGGCGGCAGGTTCGGCGGCCGAAAGTCCCTCTGCAGCCGAAAGTCATGCAGGTTCGGCGGCATTTTCGGCGGCCGAACCTCCCAGACAGAGACGAAACTTGAGTTTCGGGGGCAGGCTTCGGCAGCCGAAACTGCCTCCACAAGGGGGTTCGGCGGCCGAAAGTCACTTCGGCGGCCGAACCTGAGTTTCTGCCGAAGGGCAGAAACTTGGCTCCCTTGTGTCCACAGCCTCCAAAACGCCTCAAAACATGCATAAACTTGTTTCTACTCATGCATACACATCATACATCACACCTAGGGGTCTCAAACTATAATATACCCCAACTACAACACTTCAAACAACACATTTCCCACATACATTGTTCAAATCACAACATAAACCTAACAACAAGCCTAAACATGCATTCTACCCCATCAACTTGCATAAAACTTTCATAAAACATAAAAGAAGCATAGATCGAAGCTTACCTCTTGAAGATCGAGAGGAAGAACGACCCTAGCTCGGAAAATGGAGGGATTTAGCTCCAAGACTTCCAAGCTCCAAACTTGCTTAAAAACACTCAAAAACTTTTGTGGAACCTTAAAACTCAAAGAAAATGGTGGGGATTGAAGGAAAAACACAAGATTTGGGAGAGGGAGGTCGGAAGCTTGCTGCGGCTGAAAATGGGAGAAAACTCTCCCATTTCGGCTAAGTGCCCCTTTTATAGGTGGCTGGCCAGGCCACGTTCGGGGGCCGAAAGTGCCTCCGCATGCATGCAAGGTTCGGCGGCCGAACTTGGAGTTCGGCGGTCGAACCTGCATTTCCCTCACTCAAAATTTTCGGGCGCCTAAAGTCCCTCCGAAAGCATGCATGTTCGGCGGCCGAACCTGGGTTTTCCTCCAAAGATTTTTCATGCAAAAACTCATTTAATTTCTTACTTAAAAACATGAAATACATGAAAACATTTCATAAAATCATAGTTTTACCCTTCTAGAGGTTTCCGACATCCGAGGTCCCACCGGACGGTAGGGATTCCGATACCGGAGTCTAGCCGGGTATTACATTCTCCCCCCCTTAAGAACATTCGTCCCCGAATGTTCCTCAACTAACATACAAAGCATGGCATCAATCATAACATATAACATAGCATACAATAAATCATACATGCAACACATAGAACAACTAACACTCACCTCAAAACAGATGGGGGTATTGCTGGAGCATAGACTCCCGTGTCTCCCAAGTGCATTCTTCTATGTTGTGGTGGTTCCAAAGGACTTTCACCATTGGGATTTCCTTGTTTCTTAACTTTCTGATCTGAGTGTCAAGAATCCGCACTGGCTGCTCTACATAGGTGAGATCCTCTTGGATCTCTACATCAGGCTCACTAAGAACCTTGCTCGGATCTGACACGTACTTCCGTAACAGAGAAACATGGAAAATCGGATGGATTCTCTCCATCGAAGCAGGCAAGTCTAGCTTGTACGACACATTACCGACCCTCTGAAGCACCTCAAAAGGACCGATGTACCATGGAGCTAACTTACCCTTCTTCCCGAACCGAACCACTCCTTTCATAGGGGACACCTTGAGCAAAACCAAATCCCCCTCTTGAAACTCTAGCTGTCTTCTGCGGATATCTGCATAACTCTTCTGCCGACTAGCAGCAGTCTTGATCCTCTCTCTGATTATGGGTACCACCCTGCTGGTAAGCTCTACTAACTCCGGACCCGCAAGAGTCCTCTCTACTACTTCCTCCCAGCAGATAGGTGATCTGCACTTCCTCCCATACAAAGCTTCATATGGAGCCATCCCTATGCTAGCATGATAGCTGTTATTGTAGGCAAACTCCACCAAAGGTAGATGCTGCCTCCAAGAACCGCCAAAATCTAGCACACACATTCTGAGCATATCCTCTATTGTCTGGATGGTCCTCTCTGACTGTCCGTCTGTCTGTGGGTGGAAGGCAGTACTGAAGTCTAATCTGGTACCCATAGCGTTCTGCAGACTCCGCCAAAACCTGGAGGTGAACTGGGGCCCTCTATCTGACACTATAGATACCGGGACCCCATGCAGTCTGACAATCTCATCTACGTACACCTGCGCCAACTTGTCCACAGAGTAACCACTCCTGACAGGGATGAAGTGAGCAGATTTGGTGAGTCTGTCCACAATCACCCATATGGAGTCCAATCTGTTGGACGTCGCCGGTAACCCCACTACGAAATCCATAGCTATATTCTCCCATTTCCACTCTGGAATAGGTAGCGGGTTAAGCATTCCAGCCGGCTTCTGATGCTCTAGTTTCACCCTCTGACACACATCGCAGGCTGACACGAACAGTGCCACGTCCTTCTTCATAGCTGGCCACCAATACACTCTCTTCAGATCCTGATACATCTTGGTGGCTCCAGGGTGAACACTATACCTGGTATTATGGGCTTCCCCCATAATATCTCCCTTCAAACCAATGTCATCTGGCACACATAATCTGTTCCCGTAGCGGAGGATCCCCTTATCATCAAACTTGAACTCATTACTCTGGCCTGACTGAACCGTTCTGGCTATCCTGACCAACTCTGGGTCCTCATGCTGTTTCTGAGCTACCTGCTCCAGAAACACGGGTGTCACTCTCATCTGAGCCACTAAGGCACCTGTGCCAGACAACTCCAACTGTAATCCCTCACTCATAAGTCTGTGGAACTCCTTCACCACCGGCCTCCTCTCTGCTGAAATGTGGGATAGACTGCCGAGTGATTTCCGGCTTAGGGCGTCTGCCACAACATTCGCCTTACCCGGATGGTACTGAATCTTGCAATCATAGTCACTCAACAGCTCTACCCATCTCCTCTGCCTCATGTTCAGTTCTCTCTGACTCAGGATGTATTGCAGGCTCTTATGATCTGTGAAGATCTCACACTTTACCCCATAAAGGTAATGCCTCCACATCTTGAGTGCAAAGATCACTGCTGCCATCTCTAGGTCATGTGTGGGGTAATTCAGCTCATGCTTCTTCAGCTGCCTAGAAGCATAAGCGATCACCCTCTCATTTTGCATTAGCACACAACCCAGTCCCACACGGGACGCATCACAATATACTGAGAAGTCATCATCACTTTTTGGCAGAGCTAACACCGGTGCTGAAGTCAACCTCCTCTTAAGCTCCTCAAAGCTTTCCTCACACTGATCGGTCCATATGAACTTCTGATTCTTCTTTGTCAATTTGGTCATAGGAGCAGCAATCTTTGAGAAGTCCTGAACGAACCTCCTGTAGTAACCTGCTAAACCCAGAAAACTCTTGATCTCGGTCACTGTGGTGGGTCTAGGCCAGTTAGCTACTGTAATACCCGACTAGACTCCGGTATCGGAATTCCTACCGTCCGGTGGAATCTCGGATGTCGGAGACCTCTAGAAGGGTAGAATCATGTTTTATAAAAATGTTTTCATGTTTAATGTTTTAAAGTATGAAACTAAATGAGTTTTTGCATGAAAATAGCATTGGAGGAAAACCCAGGTTCGGCCGCCGAAAGTCAAGTTCGGCCGCCGAACATGCATGCGTTTTGGAGGCACGTTAGGCCCCCGAAAGCATGAGTTAGGGAAGTTCAGGTTCGGCCGCCGAAAGTCAAGTTCGGCCGCCGAACATTTGCATGGATGCGGAGGCACATTCGGCCCCCGAACGTGGCCTGGCCAGCCGCTATAAAAGGGGCACTTAGCCGAAAGGGGCGAGCTTTCTCCCATTTTCGGCCACAACAAGCTTCCGACTTTCCCTTTGCAAACCTAGTGTTCTTCCTCCAAATCCCCACCATTTTTCTTGAGTTTTAAGCTTGCATTGAAGGTTTTGAACTTTTGAAACAAGTTTTGGAGCTTTGGGAACTCAGGAGCTCATCTTCTTGGATCTCCAAGTTTAGGTCGTCTCCCTCTCGATCTTCAAGAGGTAAGAGCCGATCTTAAGCTCCTTATGTGTTTTCAATAAGTTTTATGCTAGATCGATGGGTAGAAATGCATGTTAGGTTATATGTGGAGTTATGAGTTAACCTTGATGTCTTGGACAATGTATGTTGTTTTTGTGTGTTTGAAGTGTTGTAGTTGGGGTATTTGATGTTTTGAGGCCCCTAGGAACTTGTATGCATGTTTTAACTGAGGTATATGCATGATTGGTGAGTTTGGAGGCGAAAATGCATTTGGGAGCCAAGTTTCTGCCCTTCGGCAGAAACCAGGTTCGGCAGCCGAAGGCACTTTCGGCCGCCGAACATGGCTGGTGAGGCAGGCCTTTCGGCTGCCGAAGTTGCCCCCGAAGGGAGACTTTCGTCTCTGTCTGGGACTTTCGGCCGCCGAAGGTGCCGCCGAACATGCATGAGTTTCGTCTCTGTTTGGGAGTTTCGGCCGCCGAAGGTGCCGCCGAACCTGCCTGACTTTCGGCTCTGGAGGGACTTTCGGCCGCCGAACCTGCCGCCGAAAGTGCCCTGTCCAGCCATTTCTTGCATGTTGTTATGTGATTGTTTCATGATGTTTTAGGGGGTTTTTGGGGAGTATATTAGAGTTATGTTCATGTATGTTTGGTCCCTCATTGGAGTCCACCTGTGTAGGTTCGGACCCGAGGAACCGAGGACCCCAGCAGTGAGCCAGCTGCTACAGAGTTTGTCAGAGCTAGCCAGAGGTGAGTGGAATAAACCCTAAGTTTTAAATAAATGAAATATGAATTTTGAGCATGATCCATGCATCATGAATGCCATGAGATATAATAGGTTGCTTGCATTAGTATTCACGAATATGTTGCATTGCATTTATGATGTTAATGTTGATGTGGATTGGTTATTGGATGATCCTTTAGTCCTCCTATGATATGATTGATGTTATGGCATGTTATGGTATGGAAGTCCAGGTTGTACCCATTCTACGTCCCTGGCACGATGTAAGAGAAAGTCCAGGTTGTACCCATTCTACGTCCCTGGCACAGTTGGTCCATATGATATGTTATGATAAGGGAAAGACCGGTTGACCCATTCTACGTCCTGGCACAGTTGGACCTATGTAGAGGACTATAGGTGACAATACCATCCGAGATGTGATTTGTTGTGATGTGTTGCATTCCATGAAAGCATAAAATTTTAATATAATGTTTTATACTATTCTGCTCACTGGGCTTTGTAGCTCACCCCTCTCCCCTAACCCCAGATGTGCAGGTACAGGGTAGATCAGAAGGTTAGCCAGAGTTTTGAAGTATGTCTTATGTATGTAATAGTTAGTATGTGGACATGACAATTGATGAAATGTAAAAATATTCAGAATGTTATGTAATGAGGTTATTGAGGATAGAGTTGTGCTTGACCATAATGTATTGTTAATCCCTTTTGTCTATACATGATCTTATGTTATGATGTTTATGTAAACTAACTCAACACAGGCTGTTTTGCCTTTAAGGCTTGATGAGATCCCACAGAGGGACTATGTTATGTATATGTTCAGGGTATGCACAGGTTGAGTTAGTTGATGACAGTATGTATGAGGAAAAGTTTTAATTTTTATGTATGATTGTTGATCATGTATGGGATTGAACAGGTTTACAGGTTACATGTCAGGCTTGCTACGGGTCCCGGCGGCCTTAAGTCGACCCGGATCCTAGCGCCGGTAGCGGTCCGATTTTCGGGTCGTTACAGAATGGTATCAGAGCCCTAGGTTCATATGGTCGGACCTAGAGTGTCGGGCTCATATATGTTATAGAAGGTCAAGCACAATAGGAAGGTCATGTCCACTAGGATAGGATGTTGAGTCCTGTCTTGCATGATGATGTGAAATGCCATGACTTTATGCATGTGCATTAATGATATGATATACTATGTGATGTATGTGATGAGGGTTCATGTGTGCTCACATGAACCATATGATGCTAATGTATGTATGTTGTGTACTGTTTTCAGAAAACAGGATGAGAGGAACTCGTCGATCTGCACGGTTGACTGGAGTGCCACCTGAGGATGAGGGCACGAGCGCCCGTCCTCCTACATTGCCTAGGGCAATGTCTTGCAGAGCCAACAGAGAAAGAGTGTCAAGGGACCCTAGAAGGTCTTTTGATGCTAGCAGAAGGGGGACTGATAGAAGAGGAAGTTCTTCAGATGTGAGGGAGGTTATGGAAGAGGATCAGAGGAGGGATGGGAACCTGGATGTGAGCATGCAGGAAGAAGGGACAGGGGAGTCACAGGGAGGCGTTCAGGCATCGGGGTATGGTTTTCCACCCCATTATCCACCCTTCCCACAGGGTTCAGGGTATCCGATGGGAGGTACATCGGATTACTCCAGCTTTCACCCCTACCCTACCTACATGCCTTATCCACCTTTCTATCCACCCTACACACAGTACCCAGCTTATCCACCCTCACCCTTCTATCCAAACCCGGCAAACCCCACCTCGGGGAATGCTGCACCTCCACCTCCACCACCTACAGAACCAGCAGCCCCAGTTACTCAACCTCCTAGACCTAGCTCAGTTGATGGGAGCAAGGTAAAGATGACAGACTACCTCAAGTTAGATGCTCCCAAATACAAGTCAGGGGATGACCCCTTTGAGTATCTGAGAGTGGTGAAGACGATAACTGATGAGCTAGGGGCAAGTGACAGTAGGGCCATTCAGATGGCAGGGTTCACTTTAAAGTGCAAGAAGGCACGGGAATGGTTCAAGTGTTATGTGGACCCGAGACTAGACGGTATGACATGGGAAGAATTTGCGAATGAGTTCGCTGGATGGGCTTTTCCAGACAGTTCTAGAGAACTGAAAATGATTGAGTTTGAGCAACTGAGGCAGTCAGAGCACATGAGTGTAGAGGAGTTCACGGATAAATTCTTGGAGCTATTGCCTTTTTCAGGGCAAGCTCTAGATTCAGATACGAAGAAAGCCAAGAAATATGTTATGAAGCTGCATTCCAGGTACTCCTCGTTGGTTCAGTCAGCTGAGAGAGAAAGTTTCCACACTGTGGTGGATATGGCTCGAAGAATGGAGGCAAGTGCTATAGTTGAGGGGTCAGTGAAGCAGTCAGTGACCCAGTCTTCAGGGGTTAAGACCCCAGGCAGAGGAGGACCAGGGTTCTCTTCTCAGAGTTCAGGCAAGAAGAGGTGGGATAACACCACCAGGAAGTCGAAGAAGAATAAGTTTTGGAACAAGTTGAAATCCGGTTTGGGATTCGGCGGTGGCTCAAGCTCAGGCTCAGATGGTACAGAATGTCAGAGATGTGGAAGACCGCACAGGGGAGTGTGTCGAGCTGGGACTAACACATGTTTCAGATGTGGACAGGAGGGACACATGGCTCGGGATTGTCCTAGAGCACCTTTTATGGGCCAGCCCCAGCAGACAGCTTCTGGTAGTGTGGCACAGCCAGCAGTTCCAGCCACAACTCAGGGCAGTGGCAGAGGTAGAGGGAGAGGGGCAGCCTCTTCTTCTGGTTCCCGAGGTGAAGGTCCATCAGCTCCAGCCAGGATCTTCACCATGACACAGCAGGAGGCTAACACATCCAACACCGTGGTGTCAGGTAATCTCGTCATTGGGTGTTCTGATGTGTATGCATTAATGGACCCGGGTGCATCTCATTCATTTATTGCTCCGAGAGCCGTTGAGAGGTTGGGTCTGATAGTCTCTGGGTTAGAGTGTCCCCTATGGGTCAGTGGACCCAAGTGTGACCCGTCAGTGGCAGTGTCAGTCTGCCAGTACAGTCCAGTTTTGTTGAGGGAAGATGCCTCTCCGCCGACCTTGTGGTTCTAGATTTGACAGACTTTGACGTCATTCTAGGGATGGATTGGCTATCTACCCATGGTGCTACCTTGGACTGCAGGGACAAGGTAGTCAAGTTCAGAGATCAGGACGGGTCAGAGGTCGTCTTCAGAGGAGACAAGAGGGGTACACCTAGAGGTCTGATATCAGCTCTTCAGGCTCGTAGGTTGCTTAGGAAGGGATGTCAGGGGTACTTAGCTCATGTGAGAGAGCTAGACAGTCAGGTCAGGGAGCCAGCCTCGGTGCCAGTTGTCAGAGAGTTTCAGGATGTCTTTCCTGATGAACTTCCAGGTTTACCACCTGCTAGGGAGATAGAGTTCGAGATAGAGTTGGTACCTGGAGCTAGACCGATCTCTATCCCTCCCTACAAGATGGCCCCAGCAGAGTTAAAGGAGTTAAAAGAGCAATTGCAGGAGCTGGTAGAAAAGGGTTTCATCCGACAGAGTACCTCACCTTGGGGTGCTCCGGTCTTGTTTGTGAGGAAGAAGGATGGATCCCTTAGACTTTGTATCGACTACAGGCAGTTGAACAAAGTCACTACCAAGAATAGGTACCCATTGCCAAGGATCGATGATCTATTCGACCAGCTAGCCGGAGCAGGTTGTTTCTCCAAAATAGATCTAAGATCGGGGTACCATCAGCTAAGGATAAGGGATGAGGATGTGCCGAAGACAGCCTTCAGGACCAGATATGGGCATTTTGAGTTCCTTGTAATGCCGTTCGGGTTAACCAACGCCCCTGCAGCATTCATGGATCTCATGAACAGAGTGTTTAATCAATACCTGGATCACTTTGTTATTGTCTTTATAGATGATATCTTAGTGTATTCCAGGAATGCAGAGGAGCATGCCCATCATCTGCGGTTGGTCTTGCAGACTTTGAGGGAACATGGCTTGTATGCCAAGTTCTCTAAATGTGAGTTCTGGCTGAGGAGCATTTCGTTCTTGGGGCATGTAGTGTCAGAGAATGGTATTGAAGTAGATCCCAAGAAGACAGAAACTGTGGCTAACTGGCCTAGACCCACTTCAGTGACAGAGATTAGAAGTTTCTTGGGTTTGGCAGGTTACTACAGGAGGTTCGTTCAGGACTTCTCAAAGATAGCAGCTCCTCTAACCAGACTAACCAGGAAGAGTCAGAAGTTTCTGTGGACCGACCAGTGCGAGGAGAGTTTCGAAGAGCTTAAGAAGAAGTTGACTTCAGCACCAGTGTTAGCTCTGCCATCTAGTGGAGAGGACTTTACAGTCTTTTGTGATGCGTCCCGTGTGGGACTGGGTTGTGTACTGATGCAGAATGAGAAGGTGATTGCTTATGCTTCTACTGAAGAAGCATGAGTTGAATTACCCCACACACGACCTTGAGATGGCGGCAGTAATCTTTGCACTCAAGATGTGGAGGCATTACCTCTATGGAGTGAAATGTGAGATCTTTACAGATCATAAGAGCCTGCAGTACATCTTGAGTCAGAGGGATTTGAATTTGAGACAGAGGAGATGGGTGGAGCTGCTGAGTGACTATGATTGCAAGATTCAGTACCATCCGGGTAAGGCGAATGTTGTGGCAGACGCCTTAAGCCGGAAATCACTCGGTAGTTTATCCCACATATCGGCAGAGAGGAGGCCAGTGGTGAAGGAGTTCTATAAGCTTATTGAGGAAGGTCTACAGATGGAGTTATCTGGTACAGGTGCCTTGGTGGCCCAGATGAGAGTGGCACCCGTGTTTCTAGAGCAGGTGGCTCAGAAACAGCATGAGGACCCGGAGTTAGTAAAGATTGCCATGACTGTTCAGTCAGGCAATGATAGCGAGTATAGATTCGACAGTAAGGGGATCCTCCGCTATGGGAGCAGACTATGTGTACCAGATGACATTGGGCTAAAAGGAGACATTATGAGAGAAGCTCATAATGCGAGATACAGCATTCACCCCGGAGCCACCAAGATGTATCAAGATTTGAAGAAGGTTTATTGGTGGCCAGCGATGAAGAAAGAAGTGGCACAGTTTGTGTCCGCCTGCGAAGTGTGTCAGAGGGTGAAGCTGGAACATCAGAAGCCGGCTGGAATGCTTAACCCGCTACCTATTCCAGAGTGGAAATGGGAGAATATAGCTATGGACTTCGTAGTGGGGTTACCGGCGACGTCCAACAGATTGGACTCCATATGGGTGATTGTGGACAGACTCACCAAATCTGCTCACTTCATCCCTGTCAGGAGTGGCTACTCTGTGGACAAGTTGGCGCAGGTATATGTGGATGAGATCGTCAGGTTGCATGGGGTTCCTGTTTCGATAGTGTCAGATAGAGGGCCCCAGTTCACCTCCAGGTTTTGGCGGAGTCTGCAGAATGCCATGGGTACTAGGTTGGATTTCAGTACTGCCTTCCACCCCCAGACTGATGGACAGTCAGAAAGGACCATCCAGACTATCGAGGATATGCTCAGAATGTGTGTGCTGAACTTTGGCGGTTCTTGGAGGCAGCATCTACCTTTGGTGGAGTTTGCCTACAACAACAGCCATCATGCTAGCATCGGGATGACTCCATATGAAGCTTTATATGGGAGGAAGTGCAGGTCACCTGTTTGCTGGGAGGAAGTTGGAGAAAAGGCCTTGGCAGGGCCTGAGCTAGTAGAGATTACCAGCAGGGTGGTACCCATAATTAGAGAAAGGATCAAGACTGCTGCAAGCAGACAGAAGAGCTATGCAGACGTCCGCAGAAGACAGTTAGAGTTTCAGGAGGGGGAGTTGGTATTGCTCAAGGTGTCTCCAATGAAGGGAGTGGTTCGCTTTGGGAAGAAAGGTAAACTAGCCCCACGATACATCGGACCCTTTGAGATCTTGCAAAGGATTGGGAATGTGTCGTACAAGCTGGATTTACCTGCTTCGATGGAGAGAATCCATCCGGTTTTCCATGTTTCAATGCTGAGGAAGTTTGTGTCAGATCCTAGCAAGGTTCTCAGTGAGCCTGATGTGGAGGTCCAAGAGGATCTCACCTATGTTGAACAGCCAGTACGGATCATAGACACCCAGATCAGAAAGTTAAGAAACAAGGAAATCCCGATGGTGAAAGTCCTATGGAACCACCACAACTTGGAAGAATGCACTTGGGAGACACGGGAGTCCATGCTCCAGCAATACCCTCATCTCTTTTAAGGTTAGATCCCTATGTGTTTATGTGCTTATATATGTTGTGTTGTTTGCTATGCCTGTGCTAGTTGAGGAACATTCGGGGACGAATGTTCTTAAGGGGGGGAGAATGTAATACCCGGCTAGACTCCGGTATCGGAATTCCTACCGTCCGGTGGAATCTCGGATGTCGGAGACCTCTAGAAGGGTAGAATCATGTTTTATAAAAATGTTTTCATGTTTAATGTTTTAAAGTATGAAACTAAATGAGTTTTTGCATGAAAATAGCATTGGAGGAAAACCCAGGTTCGGCCGCCGAAAGTCAAGTTCGGCCGCCGAACATGCATGCGTTTTGGAGGCACGTTAGGCCCCCGAAAGCATGAGTTAGGGAAGTTCAGGTTCGGCCGCCGAAAGTCAAGTTCGGCCGCCGAACATTTGCATGGATGCGGAGGCACATTCGGCCCCCGAACGTGGCCTGGCCAGCCGCTATAAAAGGGGCACTTAGCCGAAAGGGGCGAGCTTTCTCCCATTTTCGGCCACAACAAGCTTCCGACTTTCCCTTTGCAAACCTAGTGTTCTTCCTCCAAATCCCCACCATTTTTCTTGAGTTTTAAGCTTGCATTGAAGGTTTTGAACTTTTGAAACAAGTTTTGGAGCTTTGGGAACTCAGGAGCTCATCTTCTTGGATCTCCAAGTTTAGGTCGTCTCCCTCTCGATCTTCAAGAGGTAAGAGCCGATCTTAAGCTCCTTATGTGTTTTCAATAAGTTTTATGCTAGATCGATGGGTAGAAATGCATGTTAGGTTATATGTGGAGTTATGAGTTAACCTTGATGTCTTGGACAATGTATGTTGTTTTTGTGTGTTTGAAGTGTTGTAGTTGGGGTATTTGATGTTTTGAAGCCCCTAGGAACTTGTATGCATGTTTTAACTGAGGTATATGAATGATTGGTGAGTTTGGAGGCGAAAATGCATTTGGGAGCCAAGTTTCTGCCCTTCGGCAGAAACCAGGTTCGGCAGCCGAAGGCACTTTCGGCCGCCGAACATGGCTGGTGAGGCAGGCCTTTCGGCTGCCGAAGTTGCCCCCGAAGGGAGACTTTCGTCTCTGTCTGGGACTTTCGGCCGCTGAAGGTGCCGCCGAACATGCATGAGTTTCGTCTCTGTCTGGGAGTTTCGGCCGCCGAAGGTGCCGCCGAACCTGCCTGACTTTTGGCTCTGGAGGGACTTTCGGCCGCCGAACCTGCCGCCGAAAGTGCCCTGTCCAGCCATTTCTTGCATGTTGTTATGTGATTGTTTCATGATGTTTTAGGGGGTTTTTGGGGAGTATATTAGAGTTATGTTCATGTATGTTTGGTCCCTCATTGGAGTCCACCTGTGTAGGTTCGGACCCGAGGAACCGAGGACCCCAGCAGTGAGCCAGCTGCTACAGAGTTTGTCAGAGCTAGCCAGAGGTGAGTGGAATAAACCCTAAGTTTTAAATAAATGAAATATGAATTTTGAGCATGATCCATGCATCATGAATGCCATGAGATATAATAGGTTGCTTGCATTAGTATTCACGAATATGTTGCATTGCATTTATGATGTTAATGTTGATGTGGATTGGTTATTGGATGATCCTTTAGTCCTCCTATGATATGATTGATGTTATGGCATGTTATGGTATGGAAGTCCAGGTTGTACCCATTCTACGTCCCTGGCACGATGTAAGAGAAAGTCCAGGTTGTACCCATTCTACGTCCCTGGCACAGTTGGTCCATATGATATGTTATGATAAGGGAAAGACCGGTTGACCCATTCTACGTCCCGGCACAGTTGGACCTATGTAGAGGACTATAGGTGACAATACCATCCGAGATGTGATTTGTTGTGATGTGTTGCATTCCATGAAAGCATAAAATTTTAATATAATGTTTTATACTATTCTGCTCACTGGGCTTTGTAGCTCACCCCTCTCCCCTAACCCCAGATGTGCAGGTACAGGGTAGATCAGAAGGTTAGCCAGAGTTTTGAAGTATGTCTTATGTATGTAATAGTTAGTATGTGGACATGACAATTGATGAAATGTAAAAATATTCAGAATGTTATGTAATGAGGTTATTGAGGATAGAGTTGTGCTTGACCATAATGTATTGTTAATCCCTTTTGTCTATACATGATCTTATGTTATGATGTTTATGTAAACTAACTCAACACAGGCTGTTTTGCCTTTAAGGCTTGATGAGATCCCACAGAGGGACTATGTTATGTATATGTTCAGGGTATGCACAGGTTGAGTTAGTTGATGACAGTATGTATGAGGAAAAGTTTTAATTTTTATGTATGATTGTTGATCATGTATGGGATTGAACAGGTTTACAGGTTACATGTCAGGCTTGCTACGGGTCCCGGCGGCCTTAAGTCGACCCGGATCCTAGCGCCGGTAGCGGTCCGATTTTCGGGTCGTTACAGCTACAGCCTCTACCTTCTTGGGGTCTACTTCAATACCCTGTTCTGACACAATGTGCCCCAAGAATGAAATGCTCCTAAGCCAAAACTCACACTTGGAGAACTTGGCATACAAGCCATGCTCTCTCAAGGTCTGCAAAACTGTCCTCAGGTGATGGGCATGCTCCTCTGCATTTCTGGAATACACTAAGATATCATCTATGAAGACAATAACGAAGTGATCCAGATACTGACTGAATACTCTGTTCATGAGGTCCATGAATGCTGCAGGGGCGTTGGTCAACCCAAACGGCATCACAAGGAACTCATAGTGCCCATACCTGGTCCTGAAAGCTGTCTTCGGTACATCTTCATTCCTTATCCTCAACTGATGGTACCCTGATCTCAGATCTATTTTGGAGAAACAACTTGCTCCTGCTAGCTGGTCGAATAGATCGTCGATCCTCGGCAAAGGGTACTTATTCTTGGTAGTGACCTTGTTCAACTGTCTGTAGTCGATACAAAGTCTGAGGGATCCATCCTTCTTCCTTACAAACAAAACCGGAGCACCCCAAGGTGAAGTACTCGGTCGGATGAAACCCTTATCTACCAGCTCTTGCAACTGTTCCTTCAGTTCTTTCAATTCAGCTGGTGCCATCCTGTAGGGAGGGATAGAGATCGGTCTGGTACCAGGCATTAACTCAATCTCGAACTCTATCTCCCTAGCAGGTGGTAACCCTGGCAGCTCGTCTGGGAAAACATCTAAGAACTCACTCACCACAGGCACTGAGGCGGGCTCTCTGACATGACTATCTAACTCCCTCACATGAGCTAGAAACCCCTGACATCCCCTCCTAAGCAACCTACGAGCCTGAAGAGCTGAGATCAGACCTCTAGGTGTACCCCTCTTGTCTCCTCTGAAGACGACCTCTGACCCATCCTGATCTCTGAATCTGACTACCTTGTCTCTACAGTCCAAGGTAGCACCATGGGTCGATAACCAATCCATCCCTAGAATGACGTCAAAATCTGTCAAATCTAGAACCACGAGGTCGGCGGAAAGGCATCTTCCCTCTATGAAAACTGGACTACATTGGCAGACTGCCTCTGCCACTGACGGGTCACACTTGGGTCCACTGACCCATAGGGGACACTCTAACCCAGAGACCATCAATCCTACCCTCTCCACGACTCTCGGAGCAATAAAAGAATGAGATGCACCCGGGTCCATTAAGGCATACACATCAGAACAACCAATGATGAGATTACCTGCCACCACGGTGTTGGATGTGTTGGCCTCCTGCTGAGTCATAGTGAAGATCCGTGCCGGAGCTGATGGACCTTCACCTCTGTATCCTGCTGATGAAGAGGCTGACCCTCTCCCTCTGCCTCTGCCACTGGCCTGTGTTGCGGCTGGAGCTACTGGCTGCACCACACTGCCGGAGGCTGTCTGCTGAGACGGTGCTGCAAAGACTGCTCTAAGACAGTCTCGAGCCAAATGACCCGCCTGTCCGCATCTGAAACATGTGTTTGTCCCTGCCAGACATACTCCCTTGTGTGGTCTCCCACATCTCATACATGCTGTAACCTCTGCGCCAGAGCTTGAACCACTGCCTAAACCCAGACCTGACTTGATCTTGTTCCAGAACTTATTCTTCTTAGATTTTCTGTGGCCTCTGTCCCACTTCTTACTGGCTGCAACTGCTGCACTCAGAGAAGAAGAGTCTAACCTTTCCCCACCTGGGGTCTTGGAACCAGAAGACTGTGCCACTGACTGTTTTACCTTCCCCTCAACGATAGCACTAGCCTCCATTCTCCTAGCCATATCCACTATGGCATGGAAACTCTCCCTCTCTGCTGACTGTATCAAAGAGGAATACCTGGAGTGCAGCCTCATAATATATCTACTTGACTTCTTTTGATCTGTGTCCAAATTCTGCCCAGCATATGGCAACAACTCCAGGAACCTGTCTGTGTACTCCTCCACACTCATCTGTTCAGTCTGCCTCAACTGTTTGAATTCTATCATCTTCTGCTCTCTAGAGCTCTCAGGGAAAGCCCATCCTGCAAACTCATTTGCGAACTCCTCCCATGACATACTGTCCGCTCTCGGGTTCACATAGTTCTTAAACCAACCACGTGCCTTCTTGCACTCCAGTGTGAACCCAGCCATCTGAATGGCTCTACTGTCATCAGCCCCTATCTCATCTGTAATAGTTTTGACCCTGCTCAGATACTCAAATGGGTCATCGCCTGCTCTGTACTGAGGAGCACCCAACTTCATATAATCGGTCATCTTGACCTTGCTCCCTCCAGATGAGGTAGGTTTGGGTACTTGTGTTTCCGGGACAGTAGGTACTGGTGGTGGTGGAGGTGCAACATCCCCTGGGGTAGGGTTTGCTGTTGTAATACCCGGCTCGAGTCCGGCATCGGCATTCCTGTCGTCCGGTGGAATCTCGAGTGTCGGAACCCTCGAAAAGGGTAATGCATATGTTTTTCAAGGTATTTTCACTGGTTTTCATGTTTTGAATTGTTAAAAGCATTGAGTTTTGAAAGAAAAGCAACAAGGGAGACATGCAGAGGTTCGGCCGCCGAAGGTCCCTTTCGGCCGCCGAACATTGCATGGTTGCGGCTTCACGTTCGGCTGCCGAAGGTGGTCTGGCCAGCCACCTATAAAAGGGCCAAGGGTCGGTGGAAGGAGGTTATTTCTCCTCCACTTGCAGCCAGAGGTGAGTTTCAGCCTCTCCCCACGTTGACTTTCATGTTTTCCATGATTTTCATCAAATCTTTCAAGAGTTTTAAGAGTTTTGGTGATTTATGAAGGTGTTGAGCAAAAGAAGCAAGTTTTGAAGCTTGGAGCTTTGGAAGAGCTTTTCTTCATATCTCCACGTTAGGATCCTTCATCCTCAAGTTGTGTAAGAGGTAAGTGAAGATCCTGAGCTTCTTTGATGATTTTGAAAGGTTTTATGAAGTTTGTATGGGTAGTTTGCATGTTTAGGTTTAGGTGTGGTTTTTGGTGATTTGTGGTGTTCCAGCATGTTTAAGTGTTATGTGCTATGTTTGTTTGGGGTTTTAGGGTAGTTTTAGACCCCTTTGTGCATATATATGTGTATATGCTAGTTGGGAGTAGTTGATATGCATGTTGGTAGGTTTTTGGGCAAAGTTTGCATGAAACAGAGCAGGGTTCTGCCCTTCGGGCAAAACCAGGTTCGGCCGCCGAAGGAAGGTTCGGCCGCCGAACCCTTTGTGGAGGCAGTTTCGGCTGCCAAAGGTTGCCCCCGAAAGCTAGGCTTTCGATTTAGAAAGGGACTTTCGGCCGCCGAAAGTGTGTGAGTTTCGTCTCTGGACGAGACCTTCGGCCGCCGAAGGTGCCGCCGAACAAGCATGAGTTTCGTCTCTGGAGTGGGGTTTCGGCCGCCGAACCTGCCGCCGAAAGTGCCCTGTCCAGCTTTCTTTTGCATGTTTTATTTGATGGTTTGAGGATTGTTTAGAGGGGTTTTGGGGAGTTTCGTAGAGTTGGTCTTGAGTGAGTTTAGTCCCTCATTTGAGTCCACCTGTGTAGGTACGGACCAGAGGAATCAGGGAGGTCAGCAGTGAGTCCAGTGTCAGAACCTGCAGAGTCAGTTCAGAGATAACCAGGTGAGTGGAACTGAACTTAATGTTTTAATCTGACAACTGATATTTTATCATGCTTCATGCATCATGAATATGCTCTAGGGTGAGTGCATTAGTGTACACAAAGATGATGCATTGCATTTATCCTTGTACTTGGCACTGCTCCTTGTACATTGCTTATGTGAGACGGCACGGACTTCGTGAGGATTCATTAGCCCTCAGAGGAAAGACCTGGAACAGCCCTACGGGGACCAGGCACATATACAAAGACCTGGAACAGCCCTACGGGGACCAGGCACATGGTACTTAGGTACCCCAGATGAGATAGAGGGAGTTTTGATCCGTCCGGCCGAGGTTATGTGATTATGTGTTGCATTCCATGAGAGCATGTTTTATCACCTATATTTGCTTATTCTACTCACTGGGCTATCGTAGCTCATCCCTCTCCCCTAACTTCAGTTGTGCAGGTTCAGAGATCAGAGAGAACTCAGCAGGGTACAGGAAGAGTACAGAGTGGTGTAATAGCTAGTGTGGACATGTAAATGTAAAGAGATAAGGTTTATGTATAGTGTATAGAATGGTGCTTGACTATAAGAGTTGTAATCCCTTGTTCTTCTCACATGATCAGTTTATGTTTACATATATTGTTGTATGTTTATGAGCAAAACCAGGCTTAACATTATGAGTGTGATCCGCCTAGAGCCATGAGGAGCTCTAGTAGGGATTAGTAGAGCACAGAGAGAGTGCATGCACAGGTTAAGCCTTGGAATGAAGAAAAGTTTTATGTTTTTACAGCAAATGTATGATCATGTATGGGATTTCACAGGTATACAGACAGGATAGCAGGCTTACTACGGGTCCCGGCGACGTTGAGTCGATCTGGATCCTAGTGCCGGTGGCAGTTCGGTTTCCGGGCTGTTACAGATTGGTATCAGAGCCCTAGGTTCATATGGTCGGACCTATAGAGAGAGAGTTGGGCTCATAGAGAGGTTTAGTAGGTCAAGCACCATAGGAAAAACATGTCCACGAGGATAGGATGTTATGCTGATGTGCAATGCCCTGAGTTATGCATGTGCATGTTTTTGATGTGTTGCTGATGTGTTATGTGATTTGTTGTTTTCCAGAGAGTGAAGATGCGAGGAACTCGTCGATCCGCGAGATTGACTGGAGTCCCACCTGTAAGTGAGGGTACAGCTGCTCGTCCACCTGCCTTGCCAAGGGCAAGATCTCACAGGTCAAGCAGGGAAGGAACGTCACGAGATCCTAGAAGATCTTCTGACGAGAGCAGGAGAGGAGTAAGCAGAGGGGGAAGGTCAGTAGAAGAAAGAGGTGTGATGGAAGAGGATCAGAGTAGAGATGTAAGCATGGGTGTAGGAAGGTCAGAAGAAGGTATGGGGGAGTCCCAGGGAGGCATGCAGGCCTCGGGGTTTGGCTATCCACCCTTTCCACAGGGCCCAGAGTATCCGATGGGAGGCACGTCGGATTACTCCAGTTTTGCCCCATATCCACCCTACATGCCCTATATGCCCTATCCTTCCTTTTATCCACCATATCATATGTATCCACCCCCACCTGTTCATCCAAGTCCAGTACAGCCTGAAGTGAGGGAACCAGTTCCTCCACCACCACCTCCTGAACCAGTAGCCCCTGTTGTGGAAGCACAGCAACCCAGTTCTTCAGGGGGAAGTAAGGTGAAGATGACCGAGTACTTAAAGTTGGATGCTCCGAAATTCAATACAGGAGATGATCCCTTTGAGTATCTCAGTGCAGTCAGAATGATAACAAGTGAGTTAGGAGCAGATGATGGTAGAGCCATTGAGATGGCAGGGTTCACGTTAAAGTGTAAGAAAGCTAGAGAATGGTTCAAGAATTATGTGGACCCGAGACTTGAGAGTATGACATGGGAAGAGTTCGCCAACGAATTTGCTGGATGGGCTTTTCCTGACAGTTTCAGGGAACTAAAGGTTGTAGAGTTTGAGCAGTTGAGACAGACGGAGGAGATGAGCGTTGATGACTATACAGATAAGTTCCTGGAATTGTTGCCATATGTCGGTCAGGCATATGATACAGATCAGAAGAAGGCAAAGAGATATGCCACAAGGCTACATCCCAGGTATTTCTCTTTGATTCTTCATGCGGAGAAGGAAAGTTTCCACTCTATTGTGGATGCTGCTAGAAAGATGGAGGCCAGTGCCATAAGTCAAGGTGTAGTCAAGGCACAGTCTTCTGGTGTTAAACCAGGTTCCTCCTCACAGAGTACAGCAAGTGCAAGTAAGAAGAGATGGGAGAAATTCAGAGGAAAGAGAGGCAAGTTCTGGAACAGGCTTAAGTCGGGTCTGGGAATGAGTAGTGGCTCTAGTTATGGCGCAGATTTTCCAGTGTGCAAGAGGTGTGGCAAACAGCATAGAGGAGCTTGTCAGTTGGGATCCACAGCCTGCTATAGATGTGGGCAGGAGGGACATTATGCACGGGAATGTCCTCAGGCGACTTTGGTTGCACCATCCCAGCAGATGAGTACGGGCAGTGTAGTACAGCCAGTAGCTTCAGCCGTACCACCAAGCAGTGGCAGAGGAAGAGGAAGAGGGGCAGCCTCTTCATCAGGGATGGGTTCCCGAGGTGCAGGTCCGTCAGCCCCAGCACGGATTTTCACCCTGACTCAGCAGGAGGCAGACACGTCGAACACGGTGGTGTCAGGTAATCTCATCATTGGGTGTTCAGAGGTGTATGCTTTAATGGACCCCGGTGCTTCTCACTCTTTCATTTCTTCTAGAGCTGCAGAGAGGTTGGGTCTGATAGTGTCTGAGTTAGAGTGTCCTCTATGGGTCAGTGGACCCAAATGTGATCCATCGTTGGCAGAGTCAGTCTGTCGGTTCAGTCCAGTGTGCATAGAGAGTAGATACCTTCCAGCTGACCTGGTGGTTCTAGAGTTGACAGATTTTGATGTCATTCTAGGGATGGACTGGTTATCTACGTATGATGTTACCCTGAACTGTAGAGACAAGGTAGTCAGTGTCAGAGACCAGGATGGGTCAGAGTGTGTCTTCAGAGGAGACAGGAGAGGGACACCTAGGGGTTTGATATCAGCCCTCCAAGCTCATAGGATGTTAAGGAAGGGGTGTCAGGGGTTCCTAGCTTATGTGAGAGAGCTAGACAGTCAGGTTAGGGAACCATCCTCAGTACCAGTTGTTAGAGACTTCCCAGATTTGTTTCCTGAAGAGCTTCCAGGACTACCACCGGATAGGGAAATAGAGTTCGAGATTGAGTTGATGCCCAATGCCAGACCGATCTCTAGTCCTCCCTACAGGATGGCACCAGCAGAGTTGCGAGAGTTGAAAGAGCAGTTACAGGATTTGGTAGCTAAGGGTTTCATCCGCCCGAGTACCTCACCCTGGGGTGCTCCAGTATTATTTGTCAGAAAGAAGGATGGACCTTTGAGACTTTGTGTTGACTACAGACAGTTGAACAAAGTCACGATCAAAAACAAGTATCCTTTACCCAGGATCGATGATCTATTCGACCAGCTGGCAGGAGCAGGTTGTTTTTCTAAAATAGATCTGAGATCCGGATACCACCAGTTGAAGATCAGGGAAGGAGATGTATCCAAGACTGCTTTCCGAACCAGATATGGGCATTATGAGTTCCTTGTGATGCCGTTCGGGTTGACTAACGCCCCTGCAGCATTCATGGATCTCATGAACAGGGTTTTCAGGGAGTACTTGGATCGTTTTGTGATCGTCTTTATTGATGATATCTTGGTGTACTCCAGGAATGCAGAGGACCATGCCCAGCATCTGCGGATAGTGCTGCAAACCTTGAGAGAGCATGGCTTGTATGCCAAGTTCTCCAAGTGCGAGTTCTGGCTAAGGAGCATTTCTTTTTTGGGACATGTTGTATCAGAGGAAGGTATAGCAGTAGATCCCAAAAAGGTAGAGGCAGTAGCCAACTGGCCTACACCCACGACAGTGACAGAGATCAAGAGTTTTCCGGGTTTGGCAGGCTACTATCGGAGGTTCGTTCAGGACTTTTCGAAGATAGCTGCTCCTATGACCAGACTGACCAGAAAGAATCAGAAGTTTGTGTGGTCAGAGGAATGTGAGGAGAGTTTTGCAGAGTTGAAGAAACGGTTAACTTCAGCACCGGTGTTAGCTCTGCCGATTAGTGATGAAGATTTCACAATGTTCTGTGATGCATCCCGAGTGGGATTAGGTTGTGTGTTGATGCAGAATGACAAAGTGATAGCTTATGCTTAGCACGAGCTGAATTACCCGACACACGATCTTGAGATGGCAGCTGTTATCTTTGCACTTAAGATGTGGAGGCATTACCTCTATGGGGTAAAATGTGAGATCTATACGGATCATAAGAGCCTGCAGCACATCTTAAGTCAGAGAGAGTTAAACTTGAGGCAGAGACGGTGGGTAGAATTGCTCAGTGATTACGATTGTAAGATCCAGTATCATCCGGGCAAGGCTAATGTTGTAGCTGATGCCTTAAGCCGAAAGTCACTTGGCAGTTTATCCCACATTGCAGTAGAGAGAAGACCAGTGGTGAAGGATTTCTACAAGCTCGTGGAAGAAGGGTTACAGTTGCAGTTATCTGGTACAGGTGCTTTGATCGCACAGATGAGAGTGATACCAGTGTTTCTAGAGCAAGTGGCTCTGAAACAGCACGAAGACCCCGAGTTAGTGAAGATTGCCAGGACTGTTCAGTCGGGCAACAGTACAGAGTTCAGATTTGATAGTGAGGGGATTCTTCGACATGGTAAGAGGTTATGTGTACCAGATGACAGCAGTTTGAAGGCCGACATTATGAGGGAAGCTCATAATACGCGGTATAGCATTCACCCGGGAGCCACCAAGATGTATCAAGATCTGAGAAGGGTGTATTGGTGGCCAGCAATGAAGAGAGAAGTGGCACAGTTTGTGTCAGCCTGCGTGACATGTCAAAGGGTGAAGTTAGAGCACCAGAAGCCGGCTGGAAAGCTTAACCCACTGCCGATCCCAGAATGGAAATGGGAAAACATAGCTATGGATTTTGTAGTGGGCTTACCAGCGACGTCTAACAGACTAGACTCCATCTGGGTGATTGTGGAGAGACTCACTAAATCTGCTCACTTCATTCCAGTCAGGAGTAACTACTCTGTGGACAAGTTGGCGCAGGTGTATGTAGACGAGATAGTAAGGTTGCATGGAGTTCCAGTGTCGATAGTATCAGATCGAGGACCTCAGTTCACCTCCAGGTTTTGGCGGAGTCTGCAAACGGAAATGGGCACAAGGTTGGATTTCAGCACTGCTTTCCATCCACAGACAGACGGTCAGTCTGAGAGAACCATCCAGACCATTGAAGATATGCTGAGAATGTGTGTGTTAGACTTTGGCGGTTCTTGGAGGCAACATCTACCTCTGGTGGAGTTTGCCTACAACAACAGCCATCATGCTAGCATAGGGATGGCCCCTTATGAAGCTTTGTATGGGAGGAAGTGCCGAACACCTGTTTGCTGGGAAGAGGTAGGAGAGAAAACTCTTGCAGGGCCAGAGACCGTAGGAAGCAGATAGAGTTCCAGGAGGGGGATATGGTATTGCTTAAGGTGTCTCCGATGAAGGGAGTGGTTCGGTTTGGAAAGAAGGGTAAACTGGCCCCACGGTACATTGGTCCCTTTGAAATCTTGCAGAAGATCGGGCCTGTATCGTATAAGCTAGATTTACCGGCTTCTATGGAACGAATTCACCCGGTATTCCATGTTTCTATGTTGAGAAAATTTGTGTCAGATCCAGAGAAGGTTCTGAGTGAACCTGAGGTGGAAATCTTAAGTGATCTCACCTATATAGAGCAGCCAGTGCGGATCCTTGACACCCAGATCAGAAAGCTGAGAAATAAGGAGATACCAATGGTGAAAGTTCTGTGGAACCACCACAACCTAGAAGAGTGCACTTGGGAGACTCGGGAGTCCATGCTCCAGCAATACCCATATCTGTTTTAAGGTTAGTTTTTCCCCTTTTCTATGTGTTTATGTTGTGTTAGGGACATTCGGGGACGAATGTTCTTAAGGGGGGGAGAATGTAATACCCGGCTCGAGTCCGGCATCGGCATTCCTGTCGTCCGGTGGAATCTCGGGTGTCGGAACCCTCGAAAAGGGTAATGCATATGTTTTTCAAGGTATTTTCACTGGTTTTCATGTTTTGAATTGTTAAAAGCATTGAGTTTTGAAAGAAAAGCAACAAGGGAGACATGCAGAGGTTCGGCCGCCGAAGGTCCCTTTCGGCCGCCGAACATTGCATGGTTGCGGCTTCACGTTCGGCTGCCGAAGGTGGTCTGGCCAGCCACCTATAAAAGGGCCAAGGGTCGGTGGAAGGAGGTTATTTCTCCTCCACTTGCAGCCAGAGGTGAGTTTCAGCCTCTCCCCACGTTGACTTTCATGTTTTTCATGATTTTCATCAAATCTTTCAAGAGTTTTAAGAGTTTTGGTGATTTATGAAGGTGTTGAGCAAAAGAAGCAAGTTTTGAAGCTTGGAGCTTTGGAAGAGCTTTTCTTCATATCTCCACGTTAGGATCCTTCATCCTCAAGTTGTGTAAGAGGTAAGTGAAGATCCTGAGCTTCTTTGATGATTTTGAAAGGTTTTATGAAGTTTGTATGGGTAGTTTGCATGTTTAGGTTTAGGTGTGGTTTTTGGTGATTTGTGGTGTTCCAGCATGTTTAAGTGTTATGTGCTATGTTTGTTTGGGGTTTTAGGGTAGTTTTAGACCCCTTTGTGCATATATATGTGTATATGCTAGTTGGGAGTAGTTGATATGCATGTTGGTAGGTTTTTGGGCAAAGTTTGCATGAAACAGAGCAGGGTTCTGCCCTTCGGGCAAAACCAGGTTCGGCCGCCGAAGGAAGGTTCGGCCGCCGAACCCTTTGTGGAGGCAGTTTCGGCTGCCAAAGGTTGCCCCCGAAAGCTAGGCTTTCGGTTTAGAAAGGGACTTTCGGCCGCCGAAAGAGGGCGTTCGGCCGCCGAAAGTGTGTGAGTTTCGTCTCTGGACGAGACCTTCGGCCGCCGAAGGTGCCGCTGAACATGCATGAGTTTCGTCTCTGGAGTGGGGTTTCGGCCGCCGAACCTGCCGCCGAAAGTGCCCTGTCCAGCTTTCTTTTGCATGTTTTATTTGATGGTTTGAGGATTGTTTAGAGGGGTTTTGGGGAGTTTCATAGAGTTGGTCTTGAGTGAGTTTAGTCCCTCATTTGAGTCCACCTGTGTAGGTACGGACCAGAGGAATCAGGGAGGTCAGCAGTGAGTCCAGTGTCAGAACCTGCAGAGTCAGTTCAGAGATAACCAGGTGAGTGGAACTGAACTTAATGTTTTAATCTGACAACTGATATTTTATCATGCTTCATGCATCATGAATATGCTCTAGGGTGAGTGCATTAGTGTACACAAAGATGATGCATTGCATTTATCCTTGTACTTGGCACTGCTCCTTGTACATTGCTTATGTGAGACGGCACGGACTTCGTGAGGATTCATTAGCCCTCAGAGGAAAGACCTGGAACAGCCCTACGGGGACCAGGCACATGGTACTTAGGTACCCCAGATGAGATAGAGGGAGTTTTGATCCGTCCGGCCGAGGTTATGTGATTATGTGTTGCATTCCATGAGAGCATGTTTTATCACCTATATTTGCTTATTCTACTCACTGGGCTATCGTAGCTCATCCCTCTCCCCTAACTTCAGTTGTGCAGGTTCAGAGATCAGAGAGAACTCAGCAGGGTACAGGAAGAGTACAGAGTGGTGTAATAGCTAGTGTGGACATGTAAATGTAAAGAGATAAGGTTTATGTATAGTGTATAGAATGGTGCTTGACTATAAGAGTTGTAATCCCTTGTTCTTCTCACATGATCAGTTTATGTTTACATATATTGTTGTATGTTTATGAGCAAAACCAGGCTTAACATTATGAGTGTGATCCGCCTAGAGCCATGAGGAGCTCTAGTAGGGATTAGTAGAGCACAGAGAGAGTGCATGCACAGGTTAAGCCTTGGAATGAAGAAAAGTTTTATATTTTTACAGCAAATGTATGATCATGTATGGGATTTCACAGGTATACAGACAGGATAGCAGGCTTACTACGGGTCCCGGCGACCTTGAGTCGATCTGGATCCTAGTGCCGGTGGCAGTTCGGTTTCCGGGCTGTTACAGCTGTACTGGTATAGGGAGGTGGAGGTGGGTTCATGGGGTGTTGAGAGTATGG
The DNA here is from genome assembly GCF_001659605.2 of Manihot esculenta. Classification (NCBI taxonomy): domain Eukaryota; kingdom Viridiplantae; phylum Streptophyta; class Magnoliopsida; order Malpighiales; family Euphorbiaceae; genus Manihot; species Manihot esculenta. The sequence goes on along the minus strand of NC_035174.2, from coordinate 18,172,204 downwards.
TGGGTAGTAAGGTGGGTATGGCATATGTGGAGGATAAGGGCTAAAACTGGGGTAATCCGATGTACCTCCCATCGAATACCCTAGATGGTGTGAATAGGGTGGGTAGTGATGTGGCTGGACATAACTCGAGGCCTGAGTGCCTCCTTCTGATTCTCCCATGCCCTCTTCCGGCATGCTCACATCGAGACTGCCATCCCTCCTCTGATCTACTTCCATATCCTCAGACATTCCTCCCTGCACTGTTCCCCTTACTGATCTGCTTCTACCCAGATCCAAAGACCTTCTAGGGTCTCTAGCTACTCTGTCTCTGTTGGACCTACTGGACATTGCCCTAGGCAATGCTGGAGGACGGGCATCAGCGCCCTCGTCCTGAGGTGGCACTCCAGTCAATCGTGCAGATCGACGAGTTCCTCTCATTCTATCTTCTGAAAAACAGCACATAGTATAAGCAATCATTAGCATCATATGGTTCATGTGGAAACACATAAACCCTCATCACATACATAGCATCACATCATAGCATTTATGCACATGCATATCATCATGGCATATCATATCATCATATAGACAGGACTCTACATCCTATCCTAGTGGACATGATTTTTCCTAGTGTGCTTGACCTTCTAGAACATCTATGAGCCCGACACTCTAGGTCCGACCATATGAACCTAGGGCTCTGATACCACTCTGTAACGACCCGGAAATCCGACCCATTACCGGCGCTAGGATCCAGATCGGCTTAAGGCCGCCGGGACTCGTAGCAAGCCTACATACCTCCTGTAAACCTGTGGAATCCCATACATAACAACATATACATGATCTGTAAAAATTTTTCTTTTCTCTTATCCAAGCGAAACCTGTGCATGCACAAAATCATACATAAACCCCACACTGGAGTCCTCATCAATACTCCAATGGGGTATCATCATCATACATATTAGCTTGGATAATCATGGTCATTAACATCGTTACTCATTAAACACTCTGTACATAATGGGGATTCACACACCTCTAGGTCAAGCACTACTATAATCCTCAATACATCATCAAATCATTCATTACATTACATGGTCATAAATACTCATTACATCATGTTCATGTCCACTACTATCTATTACAACATACATGACTTAACTTCACTCTAGCCGACTTCCTGATCTATCCTGTACCTGCAACTCTGGGGATAAAGGGAGTGGGGTGAGCTACTAGAGCCCAGTGAGCAGAATAATAAAACATCAATTTAAATCATGCTTTCATGTATGCGCCATAACACAAACATTTCACAACAAGGATGAACTTGTCACCATTTAGCCCCTATCTTTCTTACTTATACATGCCGGGGGCGTAGAGCCGTAGCAGGCACACCCGGACTTCCATAATCAGTCATAGTGCCAGGGGCGTAGAGCCGTAGCAGGCACACCTGGACTCACATAGGCTATCATGACATACAAGGGCTAATGGATCATTCAACATTCATCCACATCAACAACAAAGTATGCAATGCAACATATTCGTGAATTCTAATGCAAACAACCTAATATATCTCATGGCATTCATGATGCGTGAATCATGCTAAAACATTTCATTAATTTGCTTTAAAACTTAAAGTTTATTCCACTCACCTCTGGCTAGCTCTGAAGAGACTCTGAAGCAGCTGGCTCACTGCTGGGGGTCTCGGTTCCTCGGGTCCGAACCTACACAGGTGGACTCAAATGAGGGACCAAACATACATGAATATGACTCTAAAATACTCCCCAAAAACCCCCTAAAACATCCTGAAAACATCACATGAAAACATGCAAGAAATGGCTGAACAGGGCACTTTCGGCGGCAGGTTCGGCGGCCGAAAGTCATGCAGGTTCGGCGGCATTTTCGGCGGCCGAACCTCCCAGACAGAGACGAAACTTGAGTTTCGGGGGCAGGCTTCGGCAGCCGAAACTGCCTCCACAAGGGGGTTCGGCGGCCGAAAGTCACTTCGGCGGCCGAACCTGAGTTTCTGCCGAAGGGCAGAAACTTGGCTCCCTTGTGTCCACAGCCTCCAAAACGCCTCAAAACATGCATAAACTTGTTTCTACACATGCATACACATCATACATCACACCTAGGGGTCTCAAACTATAATATACCCCAACTACAACACTTCAAACAACACATTTCCCACATACATTGTTCAAATCACAACATAAACCTAACAACAAGCCTAAACATGCATTCTACCCCATCAACTTGCATAAAACTTTCATAAAACATAAAAGAAGCATAGATCGAAGCTTACCTCTTGAAGATCGAGAGGAAGAACGACCCTAGCTCGGAAAATGGAGGGATTTAGCTCCAAGACTTCCAAGCTCCAAACTTGCTTAAAAACACTCAAAAACTTTTGTGGAACCTTAAAACTCAAAGAAAATGGTGGGGATTGAAGGAAAAACACAAGATTTGGGAGAGGGAGGTCGGAAGCTTGCTGCGGCTGAAAATGGGAGAAAACTCTCCCATTTCGGCTAAGTGCCCCTTTTATAGGTGGCTGGCCAGGCCACGTTCGGGGGCCGAAAGTGCCTCCGCATGCATGCAAGGTTCGGCGGCCGAACTTGGAGTTCGGCGGCCGAACCTGCATTTCCCTCACTCAAAATTTTCGGGCGCCTAAAGTCCCTCCGAAAGCATGCATGTTCGGCGGCCGAACCTGGGTTTTCCTCCAAAGATTTTTCATGCAAAAACTCATTTAATTTCTTACTTAAAAACATGAAATACATGAAAACATTTCATAAAATCATAGTTTTACCCTTCTAGAGGTTTCCGACATCCGAGGTCCCACCGGACGGTAGGGATTCCGATACCGGAGTCTAGCCGGGTATTACAGTTTTCCTCTTGAGGATTTCTTCTAGATAGACGACATCCTTCCCGAGGAAGAAGATCCCGCCGAAGGGTGGGTAAAATTCGCCTTTTGACCTGGTCTGGCGGAACCCGCCTTGGGCCTCATTTAGTGGGACCAACTGGATGATTTGGCAGAACCTGCCTTGTGACCTAGCCTGGCGAAATCTATCTTATGGCCTTGTTTTAGTGGGACTAACACCCGGATGGTCTGGTGAAACCTGCCTTGTGACCTGACCTGGCAGAATTCGCCTTGTGGCCTTGTTTAATGGGAGCAATGCCCGGATGGTCTAGCAGAACTCACCTTATGACTGGACTTGGCAAAATCCACCTTGTAGCCTAGTTTAGTGGGACTAACACCCGGATGGTCTAACGGCACCCGCCTTGTGAACTTGCATGGCAGAATCTGCCTTATGAACTTGGTTAGTGGGACTAATGCCCGGATGGTCTGGCTGAACCCACCTTGTGACCTAGCCTGCTAAATTCGCCTTGTGGCCTTGTTTAGTGAGACCAACACCCGAATGATCTGGTAGAACCCACCTTGTAACTTGGCCTGGCGAAATCTGCCTTGTTTAGTTGAACCAATGCCCAAATAGTCTGGCGAAACCCGCCTTGTGATCGGGCCTAGCGGAATCTGTCTTGTGGCCTTTTCTTATCTCTTTAATTCTTTTTTCTCTTTTGAGGAAGGCAATCTGATCGTCCCTATCACCGAAGAATATAACATATGAAAATACCTCGTTAACTTTATTAAAAGAATATTCTTATGTTACAGATATATCGAGAGTGGGGGACCACTCGGCCCTTAAGATGGCTAACTTATGAAATTTCTGGGCAGATGACCTTTAGGATCTTGAAAGGTTTCTTACTAGTTCGACAATTATATTTACAATCTTCTTACTTTCCCCGCCTTCCCTAGGTCCTTCCGTTAGTATATGTATGATTCCTATAGATTCTCGATTAGGAGTTGTCTCAAAGGTTGTTTCCTCCGGCTCAAAACTCTTCTCTTACCTTTCGTTCCTTGTGAATTTTGAAGGATACTGTCCCTTATCAATCTTTCAATCTCATCCTTGACTTGTCAGTATTTTTCTGTGGTATGACCATGATCTTCATGGAAGTGGCAATACTTCGCCCTGTTTCGTTTCTCTGCTTTCTTAGGGTTGAGTTTGGGTAGCCACCTAATTTCTTTATCATTTTTCCTGATCCACATCAAAATATGATTTCGTAAGTCATTTAACAGAGTGTAATTCTTATACTTACTTTGATCATCCCTCTTTCGTGAGATGGGATAACTCTTATGATCTTCTATATGTCCTCGTCTCTCGAACTTCTGAATTTCCTTTTAATTCGTCCTCTTGTCTTCTTTTAACGCTTGGACTTCGTCATCCAGCCAGTCTGATATATTTTTGAATTTTGTCTATCAACTGGTAATAGGTAGTGGTTGGATTTTTTTTTATTAAGAAATCCATGAATTTGACGTTGCGGGTTTCTTTCTTTAATGCTTCACATGCTATCTCATGATTTAACTCTTCCACCTATATGGCTTCAACGTTGAAATGTGAAATAAACTCCTTAAAGACTCGCCCTCGCCCTGGCAGATCTTCCGCAAGTTAGAGGAAAGCTTTTTAGGAGGTATGCAAGTAATAAATCTAGATTTACATAACGCGGCAAATTGTGTAAAGTTTTGGATTGAACCTGGACTTAGAAGCTGGTGCCATTTCTAAGCCAAACTTATGAGTGTAGATGGAAACACCCTACATAACACAAAATCGCTTACATCCTGAAGCTGCATGGTCGTCTTGAAGATCGCCAGGTGGCTTTCGGGGTCTACCGTTCCGTCATATTTATCTAAGCTAGACAACTTGAACTTGGTGGGAAAGGTTTTCGCTAAGATCTCTTCCGAAAGAGGTGAAACACCATCTAGGATGAAATCCTTTTCTTGTTCCTTTTGGTATCTTTACACAGCCTGTATAGCTTCCAATCAACGCTTTTCGGAGCCTCGTCGTTCATCTTCAGATTCGACCCTCCCTTTGGATTGCATTTGGACCGCTTTTGTTCATGCACTTGGGGTGTCTATAGAGGCTTCCTCTCTTGATGCCTTCTCTTGAGCCTTATACTGCCCGAGGATAGCCTGCAGCCTTTGGATGTACTGGAGTATCTGTTCGTTGTTTAAATTATTGAGGTCTGCTTCATTGACCACCGGGGTGTTGTCAGGGGTAGAGGAAATGATGACTCTTTCATTGGTAGCAATATTAGCAGCAGCTTGCAAACTATCAGCCATCTTGAAAGTGAAAGGGAGATATTTATTTTCGAAAAAATGAGTAGGAGATTGATTGTAATCCAAATGAATAGTGGAAATTCAAAGGATTTTCTAGCAACGGAACAAAATGATGTTGCTGAATTAGATTGATAACGTGATCAAAATGAAACTGTAGTGTGATTATCTAGAATCTACAAAGAAGAAAACATGAGGTGGTGGTGAGTGCCCATGGCAATACTCCGACACTCAAGTTAGTATGACGAGTATAAAGAATGCAAAAAATTGCTTAGAACTTTAGTGTTAGAGAATATCATATCTTCGTCTCTATAATTCTTCTCTTTTTATACTGTAAAAGGTAGAGATGAATATGATATTTTTCTGATAATCTAGCAATGATGTAGTGAGCTGCTTGATAAGGAATATCGCCAGCTAAAAGATTAGTAATCCTATGATTACAAGTATAATAGTGATACTCTAGACTATACTCATTAACGGTAACTCTGTACCGAGACTTGTCATGTCAAGGGAAGGGTGAGTCTTTGATGGTGATCAATGTGTTCAAGGTGTCCAGATCTTCCTTTCTCAAGATAGACCGCCTTTCCTATGTATCTGGTCCTTGCCGCGTAGCCTTACTTCGTAGTGGCGGCTCACGGCTTACCTTGGAGGAATGTTATGTAATATCAATTATTAAAACCATAACTATTGAATCTGAACAAAATCGGTTGGTCAAATTAGAGAATCGGACTTCAAATCAATTGAATTTATAATTAACCAAATAAAAAGTTGACTTGGTTGAGTTAAATATTGAGTAAAATTAAAAAAAATTTCAAGTATCCAAAACCAAGACTTTAAAAACACAACCAATTATACTAACTTGACATTTATGTTGGCTTTATTACATAAAAATATATATATATATATACTCTCATATATAGATAGTTTGTTTTTTATAGGATAGTGAAAAGAGGATAGTAGAGAGAAAGAAAACGTAGAGAGAAAGCGATAGAGAAAGGAGTTTAACTCTAGCGGTGAGATTGTTTCACCTCGGCACCCCTCCAACCGTGGTTTTTTGTTTATTTTATTTTGTTTTCTTCAAATCTTGCAAAGTATGTGTTTTCAATGTGAGGTTTACGATTGGAATCTGTTTGGTTTGTATGTCTTTTGGCTTTGTTTTCCGGTGCTGGGGTTTATCTCTCTCTGTAGTAATAGCCTCTCCTTCGGTGGTTCTTTCATCGGCCGCTTCGATGGGTTCTTTTCTTGCTTGAAAGGAGAGTTTGCATGCTTCGACGCTGACATCTCTCCTTCCGGCTGTATGTCGTAAGCTCTATCGTGTCCTCTCCTATGCCTTGGATTTATGTTGATGCTATCTGTTTTTTCTTATTGTTGCTTGGAGTTTATTCTTTGTTCTTTGTCGTATTTGATCTTTGGTTAAGGAGCTCACTTAGCATGATCGGCCGCTTCTCCAACTTTGGTATGGAGAACAATTGATTTTCTACTTTTATTGTTGGTGTCGTGTTTCATAGAAAGATATTGAAGTATTTCTACCTCTAGATGATTTCTTTCGGTTCGATTTTAGCCGATTTGATTTTCACTTTTTTAATTGAGTTGTTGATTGAGCTAGTTGAATTGGGTTTTCTAAATTTCTTGTACACCCATTTGTTGTAGGCTTTTGCTCTTATGAGTTTTGAAATACAATTTTACTTTACTGGTAAAAAAAAATTGTATTTTTATATTAATAGCATAAGTATGATAAAAGTAGGTACGAATTTATATGTTTATTACTCATAAATATTGAAAAAAATATTTAATAGTATAATTAAAATTAATTACTTTTGTGTAGAATTTAAAAATACTATTAAAATATATACCAAAATAACAATAACCATTATTTTTTTTTGAAATGGTACAATAACCATTATTAAAAGTTTAATTTTAAACAGTTAAAATTTAATTAATTGGATTTATTTATTATATTAATATGTATTATATTTAATTAATTTACATAGATCTAATTAATTCTAACGATCCACCAATTGAACTATTGATCTATGGTTAAATTACCAATTCATCTACCACTGCAAAAAATGCTAAAATCAGCAGTAAAAAATTTTTGTTATTAAAATATAAAATTTATTTTTATAAATTTATGACATTAATATATTATTAATACATGTTATTGCTATAATATGGTGATGGTAGGTATTTTATAATAAAATTATAATCATTGTAAAAAAATAATTATCAGTAATAATAAATATTAATGTGAAATTTTTTTATTAATATTTATAAATATTATTATTGTTGTTCTTTTTTAAACGAAGATTAGAGATCGGAGAAGTAGAATTTAAGATCTCTCAAATTTATTTAAATATATTTACTATCAGACTAAATTTGTGAGTACAAATATTATTATTATTATATCTTTTATATACCACTAACAATTAGTATTCATATTTTTACTATACATTAATTTATATAATAGTAAAATTAATGCTGAAATAAAAATTTTACTGCTAATTTTAAAATTTCACAATAATGGCATAAACATATCCTTTTCATCTCCTTTTATAGTTTTTACACTTAGATTATTTTTACCAATAAATTTGAAATAACTAAAATGTTTTTCTCTCTGATCAACATCCATAATTTCTAATTTCAAAATAATAATTATTCAGTGTCTATAATTTTCAAATTATAATCATTCAACGTTTACATTTTAAAAAAATTAAATAATTAATGATTTAAAAAATTAGAAACCGACTAATATATTTTTAAAAATAAAGGTACTTTATTTTCATTAATTCTATAAATTAAATAATAATTTTGTATGCAATTATTTAAAAAATAAAAATAAAAACTGACTATAGTGGCTGACTGGAAAAATTATTAAACTACCACCGTAGTCGTGAGGCAAACAACGGCCGAAAGGGGTTGTTGAAAAAATTAATTGATGACGGCTACTACTCAGAGCTTCTCAAGGAAACCGTCACATAGAATGACGACTGACGACTATTCTTTAGCATTTACGACTAAACACTTTTTTATATGAAAAGAAATTTATATGAATATATTATTTTTAGCATATTTATTTTGACCTTTAAATAATTTCTTCCATATTTTTTGTCAAAATCTTAGACTTTGTTTTTTTTTTACCAGGTATCAGCACCAGATTGATTTAATTTAAAATTAAATTGAATTAAATAAATTAAAAATTAAAATTTTTATAAATTAAAATTTAAAATTTTAATATTTATAAAAATTAAATCGAATCAATTTGATTAGAAATTAAATCAATTTTAATTAGAAATCGAATCAAACTGATTTAATTCAGTTTGATTCAATTTGATTTGATCGATTTAAATTTTTAATAAATTTTACATGTTATTTTTAATATTTTAAAATTTAATTGAAATATTTTTACGTATGATCTAATCTATTTATATTATTAAAAATAATATATTATTATCACTAATCGGTTTGAATTAATTTTTTTTAAATTTTTTTTAATTAAAATTAAACTGAACCGAAAAAATTAAAATTTTTAAAATTAAAAATTAAATTGAAATAAATAAAAAAATTAAATCAAAATTTTAAATTTATTCAATTTGATTAATTTTTTTGATATAAATTAAATACCGATTGACTAGGTTTCAGTGAAACTATTCAATAATCAAATCATTTAATTAGTCAATAGAAGTCAGTAAATGGTTTCCTTATATGTTGTCATTTTTGCTGAAAATTAATTATTTAATTTAAACTTGGTCTTTGAATATATTGGTTTTTTCTTATAATAAAAAAATAATTATTTAAGGCTAGGTTTAGAATAAAAAATTTTATAAGAACTTAATTAATTGAATTAATTTCTAATAATTTTTTATTTAAAATTATCATTTTAAAAGAAAAATTCATATAAAATCATCTATAATTTTATTTTGTTTGAAAATAAAAATTTATGGATTCTTCCATTTCAAGTAAAAAATTAATAAAAATAGTTAAATTAAATTAAATTCTTGTAAATTTTTTTTATTGCAAATAAGGGATAAATGTTTTTTTTTATATATTTTATTAATATTTTTTATTTTAACTTTACAATTGAATAATATAAAAAGTTATTATTTTAAAAAAATAATTTCTTTTAAAAAAATTTCCACAAAATAAATGAAACCTTTAAATATATACTTATGATATTAATCAATGGTGTTGTGTTTTATTTTAGGGAAAATAAAAATTCTCTTAGATAAATTTTTTCTTTTTGAAAATAAGTTAAACATTTCTCAAAATTTTCATTTATAAAAATTTAATTTTATAAATATTATATTTTTATTTACTTTTCTTAAAAGTTTTAAATAAATTTTCTTGTCTAATTTGAGACATTGAAAATTGTTTTTTTGTGACTTTTTAAATAAATTATCATTAGCTTTTGGTTAAATGATTTTGTAATTACTTTTAAAACATATGAAATTTTAAATGAATAAAATCATAATTAAATGAATAAAAAACTTATCTATTATATAAAGTTGGAGTGAGGGAATAATGAAATTCTTCCCTTAACCCTTTAAATTATTTGTAATAGTATTTAATTTAATTATTCATGTAGTTAATAATTTTATTATTTTAATTTTAATTTAAAATAATTAATAAGTGTTTTTATAATATAAAGACTAAATTATAAATATTTAATGTTTAAAATTAATAAAAAATTATTAATTAGTAAATTTTTTAAAATTTTAATAATATTTTAATATATTTTTAAAATTAAAAAAATAATTAATAAATTTTTTCACATAATAAAAACTAAATAGAAACTCGTAACTACCGGTTGCTTAATAGCAAACTATTTTGAAATGTATATTATGATACACCTTGATCAAACATAAACATAAAATTAAAATCTATTGGCTCAAACAATCAGCAGCAGCAAGCTAGCAGACCCAACTCCCAGGAGTGGATTGAGTTGTTAGCATGATATTATCATTTTCAATTAAGCCTTTGTATGGTGATCCACACTCTGATTTTGGTGGTGCTGAATTTTGTTTGGTCTTATTATAGGAATACGAAGGTAATTATCTCTTAAAATTAGTTCGATATTAAAAATTTTGGTTATAAATATAAAAAAATCAACTGTGATATCTTGGAGCCAATAAGCCATATTTTAAAAACTTTTTTTTAACAATACAAATTAGCTTGTATTTTGCATGGTCGATTGATAAAAGAGTAAAAAGCATAATAGGATATGAGAATCATTACAAAACCCAATCAAAGTAGAGTCCAATCTAAAACAATACAAATCAGGCCAACTCAATAAAAAGAAATTGAACCAAAATATCCAGCCAAATCAATCCACCTATGCAGTCGAATGGACCATCGTCTAAGACATAGCCACACTAGAATCCAAGAGAAATTTGCCTAGAACGAAGAAGAACCACGATACCAAGGCATCCACAGAAACCCAAAATCCATATTGTTAAATTAAGTAGCAAAAGGAACAAAACCAGTAGATGACAGAGGAAGAGCCTATGCCAAATACTAATCAAAGGGATATGAACCACCGGAAGCATCGGTGACTCTTTGGAAATCCATTGCCAGCGACATGCAAAGCCCTTCCAGTAAATAAAAGTTGGTTATCGCAACTCCAAAAACAACATCATCACCAGATCAAAGAAACAATCCTCACAGTTGCAAAACCGACGATCTGGAAACAAAGCCAAAATGAAATCAAATTCAAACCGCCTTCCCCTACCTTCGGCACCAAGCAAAATCATACAAACACTAAGGATGAATAATCGGAAAAACCTGAGGAGTAAGACCTAAAATGGAGTAAATTAGAAACAACTGTTTTGTATTTATAATTTTAAAAAATCAATAAATTAATCTTTACTATGAAAAATACAATTAGATCATTTTATTTTATTCACAATTTTAGTTATAAATTTATATATTGTAACAATTTACTCATTGTATTTTAAATAAACTTTTGCTTTATAAAAAAAAAATAAATCCAGTTAGACTTTTGTGTTTTTACTTAAAATTAAATCAGTTTAATTCAATTTTTTATTAATTAAATACTATATTTTTGCTAAAGACTAAATAAATTTTAACTTTTTTTAATAATAAAATATTATTTGTTAATAATAAAATTCCATTTTTATAATTTTAAAATTATTTACTATTTCTATATATATATATATATATATATATATATATATATATATATATATATTTAAAACTTTTATGTTAATTAAAATACTAAATTTTTAATATTTTAAATTAAAAAATATTATATTAAATTAGAACTTACTTGATCCATAATAAATTATAAAGACCTAAAATAATTAAATTAAATTTATTTAAATCTCAAATAAAAATACATGAATTTAATTAGATTTATTTTTAAAATAGTTTACATAAAAATATTTTTATATTTTGATATTTGGACACTCCTAAAAATTAATTAAAAAAATTTTAATATTCAAATTAAAGAAGAAATAAGCCTTAATTTTTTATGCACAAATATATTAATTTTTATTTTTAATATTGACATCAAACAGTAAAAAATAAATTATTTTTAGAAAATACTTTTAAGTCAATATTTTATAAGAGCAAATTATTTTTAAAAAATCTGAGTTTAGTTCTTAAATAAATAATATTACAATAGTGATTTAATAATAACCTATTTTAATTTTTTAAATTATAAATAGTAAATAATTGATATTTAAAAATATAAAAATTATTAGCGTAAGTTTCACTAACCTAAGCTACTATTAAATTTAAATTTAATCCGATTTATTTTCCGTTGGACAGTGACAAAACGGAGAATTTTGCTGTAAATATTCGGCTGTCAGAAAAACACAGAAAAGGGCATTTTGGAACTTCAACCATAGTTATTCACAAAAAAAAAAATTAAAAAAACAAAAGAAATTCTTAACCATGGTTAGATTCTTGTTAGGTGAGTTTGACCGGTCTGGTTTGGTAGGCGTTTGCTCCTCTAACACCTTATTAAAACCCCTCCATTTCTCTCCTACTCCGTTCTCTCTCAGGGACCTCTCTCTGCTCTCGACTCTTTCTTCTACCTACAAATTCCCACCCACCACCAATCACCTCATTACAACGCCGGCAAATCTATCTACGACCATACTTCCGGTCCCGGATACTACCTCTCGCCGCCATTGAAGCTAGAACACAACTTCTTCTACTTCCTTTTCTTGGTTAGCATCTGATAAATTCTACCATGCAATCTTCAAGCAGCTCGTTGAAGGTCTCTCCGCTTGATCTGATGTCCGCAATTATCAAACGGAATATGGACCCGTCAAATGCGTCGTCGGAATCAGCTGCTGAGGTGGCAACGTTGTTCATTGAAAATCGGGACTTTGTTATGATTTTAACGACGTCTATCGCGGTTTTGATCGGGTGTGTGGTGGTGTTGGTGTGGAGAAGATCCAGCAGTCCGAAATCTAAGTCTTCTGCCTTTGAACCTCCTAAGCCTTTGATTGTTAAGGAGCCTGAGCCTGAGCATGATGATGGCCATAAAAAGGTCACCATCCTTTTCGGCACTCAGACCGGTACCGCGGAAGGATTCGCTAAGGTTCAACTTTTATGATATTTATATATGTATTTTTGCATGGTTTTGACTTTTTAGTCGCTAGTCATGACTTGGTTAGCTGTTTCCTTAATAGGCTTTGGCTGAAGAGGGAAAAGCGCGGTACGAAAAGGCGAAATTTAAAGTTGTTGATTTGGTAATTTTTTTAAAAACTTTTTCCCCCCTCGTGTTGTAGTTTTTTGGCGCAATTCTGAGATGGGTTTACTATAGTTTTTGGATTTTCAATTTTGATATTGATTTTTAAGGAATGGATGCTTGATAGGATGATTATGCTGCTGATGATGATGAGTATGAAGAGAAATTCAAGAAAGAGTCATTGGTTTTGTTCTTTGTGGCTACGTGAGTATATCATGATTTGTTTTCCAAGCCGTCGCAGTTTTGTCGTTTCTAAAGTTTTGATTGATTCTTTTTTTTTTTTTAATGCTTTTTTAATCTCTTGTGTTGATGTGGTTTTAGATACGGAGATGGTGAGCCAACAGATAATGCTGCGAGATTCTATAAATGGTTTACCGAGGTAAACTTTAAATGAGTTGATTTTTGTTTTTTTATGAAAAGTTCGTTTTGAATTGTCCCAGATCAAGTAGTGATTCTTGGTTGATTGATTGTGTATATGGTTACACAAGCAGGGTAAAGAGAGAGGAGAATGGCTTCAGAACCTTCAGTTTGGGGTGTTTGGTCTTGGCAACAAGCAATATGAACATTTCAATAAGGCATGGATATGATTCAATAGGCTTTATTTTCTTTTTGTAGCTGGTTGATTGGGTTTATTAACGTTTTTTTTGTGTCTTTGTTGTCAATAAACAGATTGCTAAAGTGTTGGATGAGATGTTTGAACAGCAGGGTATGCCTTTTCTGTTTCCCTTCTCTCTGTTTTTTCAGATTTTAGAATGTTGCTTATTGGAGTGTTGATGTTTTGCTACTTAAAATTTATAAGCTAGGCACTGTGATTAGAGTGGTCTTCTTAGACATGGATATCTGATTCAGCATAATTTAATGAGCTTCTGTTCATATGGAAAAATATGGGAAAAAATAATAATAAAAACAGACAAGGAAAAACTTTATTTGCATGATCCTTGCAAATACAGTCCTACATGTAATTCCCTTGTTGATTTTCAGTAGAACTGAATTTTATGCTTGTCTTTTACGCTTATCTTAATTGGAAACTATGAAATGATTTCGCGCATTACACCCTACAAAATTCTGATGGAAATTAGGCTCTTCACATTGTTACTTACTGTACCTTCTTGGCAGGCATAATGTAGCACAGGTTTTGTCCAAAAGGTAAAGTTAGTAATGTTGCAACAATTCAATTTTTAGTTACCTTTTGGGGATTACAACAGGAAATTTGTTGAAGATGAAGATTATATGCTTGCATTGTGATGTCTGATTTTGAAATGATACGCCTCTGCTCCCCAAAGTAGGTCTATTATAATTTCAAATAATTGGGGAAAAAAACCTAATATTCTAGGTACCAGGTGATAGCTGTTACTTTTCTGTAATTTCCATGTGATAATTAATCAAGTGCCCTGATGTGCTAATTGATGTTTTATTATCCAGGTCATAATGATCTTTTCATTAATAAGTTTGCTCCTTGCATTTGCAGGTGCAAAGCGTCTTGTTCCAGTGGGTCTTGGAGATGATGATCAGTGCATAGAAGATGACTTTGCAGGATGGTATTGAGATCTTGACTGTATCCTGCATTAACAGCACAATTCTGTTATAAGAGGGATTCCTACTTGCCTGCTTATTTTCTACTTGCTATTTCAGGAGAGAATCATTGTGGCCTGAGTTGGATCAGCTGCTTCGGGATGAGGATGATGCAACAACTGTTTCTACTCCCTATACAGCTGCTGTATTGGAATATCGGGTTGTATTTTATGATCCTGAAAATGCACCTTTAGAGGATAAAAATTGGAGTAATGCAAATGGACAAGCAGTTCATGATGCTCAACATCCATGCAGGTACTATAATAATTATGTACCTAGTATATTTTCTGGTGGCTATTTAATTCACTACTTTTGCACTTTTCATCTAAATCTATTATGTTTCTACTAAGGTCTAATGTTGCTGTGAGAAAAGAGCTTCATACATCTGCATCAGATCGTTCTTGCACCCATTTGGAGTTTGACATAGCTGGCACTGGACTCACGTAAGTTGTTGGATTCATACTTGTTACAAAATGGCATTCTTCATGAAAAAATTTTCTAGTTGTAACTTAGCAGTAAACACTTTTGCATGTATTCAACTGTTTCCTTTTTCAGATATGAAACTGGGGATCATGTTGGTGTATACTGTGAGAATCTTGATGAAGTTGTCGACGAAGCTCTGCAATTATTGGCTTTATCACCAGATACTTGTTTCTCTCTCCATTCTGACAAAGAGGACGGCACATCACTTGGTGGAAGCTCCTTGCCACCTCCTTTCCCACCATGCTCCTTAAGAACAGCTCTTACTCGATATGCTGATCTGTTGAGTTCACCCAAAAAGGTTAGGTGTTTCCTTGAGTTTTTTGAGTCTTTGTGTTTCATATTTTTCTTGTTTCACTTGAAATTATTCTTACCGTGACGTTTAAGTATATATTATTATATTTGTTTTTATTTTCTGATCAACTGATGGTTCCAATGCTTTTGGTTTTCAGTCTGCTCTACTTGCTTTAGCAGCTCATGCTACTCATCCAGCAGAAGCTGATAGACTACGGCATCTTGCTTCCCCTGCTGGAAAGGTTGTGAATCTATGCCGAGTATTTTTAGTATCAATTTAGTCCCATTATTGTTTTTCTCTTGTGAATATAATTTACTTTCTGTAACTTAATACAGGATGAATATGCACAATGGATAGTTGCCAATCAGAGAAGCCTCCTTGAGGTCATGGTTGAATTTCCAACAGCCAGGCCCCCACTTGGTGTCTTCTTTGCTGCAGTGGCTCCTCGCTTACAGCCTAGATACTATTCTATCTCATCATCCCCAAGGTGAATATTTTGTTTTTCTGGCTTCTTTGGGAAAAATTTTAGCACAAGTGCTGAAGTGTTTTTTTTTTTTTTTTTTTTTTTTTTTTTTTTTTTTTTTTTTTTTTTTTTAAACTTCAGAGTAGTCTGATATAAAAGTACTTGTTAGGATTCCATATTCTTTAATGCGTTTGGGCAGTGTCATACAATTATACCCTTTAAGGCATTTGCGTAGTGCCATACAATTACCTCCATTTAGTATTCAAGCAGTATATATAATTGGTGAGAAGGAATCTTGTTAAATGGAATTTACTGTAGTGAGGCTCTTCATTTGGGGAGAAAAGGAAAACTCTAACCCCTTCTTTTGAGGAAAATCTGAGAGAATGATGTCATATTTGCTTTGACACTCTCTATGTATGCATTAATGTATTTTACACATCTAGAAAATTATGTCCTTACCATTTGAAATTTTGCTCTGCAGGATGGCTCCATCCAGAATTCATGTTACTTGTGCACTAGTTATTGAGAAAACACCAGCAGGACGGGTACATAAAGGAGTGTGCTCAACTTGGATGAAGGTATTGTTTTGATTTCTTTGCTGTGCTATTTTTTTTTTCTCCTTTTATGTAAATTGTGGGGAAAGGAAAAGAGATCTTCTGAGCTAAGTAGATGAAGTACACTTGGGGATTCCAATTGGAGTCCTGTATTTTTTTTTCTTTTTTCGAGATTGTTTTTATGTAAAAATTTGCTTATTCTACACCTTGTATGAGTTGCATTCTCCAAGTTTTGGTTAAGCGTGATTCATTTGCTTGTAGCTGTTATGTTACCTTCTTCCTGAATTTTTATGCTATTCTTTGATGTATATATTTTATTTTTTTCTCACAAATATTCTTCAGTTTCAGGACACGCTCATATTTTATTCCTCAAATTATTTCCTATAGGAATTTAACACTTAGCCCTGTCATCCCTGCAGAATTCTGTGCCTTTGGAGAAGAGCCATGAATGCAGTTGGGCACCCATTTTTGTTCGGCAATCAAACTTTAAACTTCCTGAGGACACCAAAGTCCCCATCATTATGATTGGCCCTGGGACTGGTTTGGCTCCTTTCAGGGGTTTTTTGCAGGTTCAGTTTGCAGACTTCACTCATCTATTTGTCATGCTTCATGTGTTGAATATCTAAGCCAACCATCTGTATTTTTATACTTTTTCAGGAAAGGTTAGCCCTGAAAGAAGCTGGAGCAGAGTTGGGATCCTCCATATTATTCTTTGGTTGCAGAAACAGTAAGATGGTGAGTTCTTTTCAGTTCTAGAATGCTCTGTTGTTGGTAAATGGGTTGGTGCAAGGCTATCCTGTAGTTAACTTTCAATAATTTAACACGAGAAACCTTACAGGATTACATCTATGAAGATGAGCTCAACAACTTTGTTGAAAGTGGTGCACTTTCTGAGTTGATTGTTGCTTTTTCACGTGAGGGACCTACCAAGCAATACGTGCAGCATAAAATGTTGGAGAAGGTATGGTATCTGTTTCACCTACCACCTTGATAAGAGATCAAAACATGGAGTAATATTTGTTTACAAATTGATTAACTAATCAAGTGAAGCATACAGTTTATTATATTTACTGTATCTGACGTGCTCTCTACGCAAACAGGCTTTGGACATCTGGAACATAATTTCTCAGGGAGGATATATATACGTTTGCGGTGATGCCAAAG
Organism: Manihot esculenta; assembly: GCF_001659605.2. Taxonomy (NCBI): domain Eukaryota; kingdom Viridiplantae; phylum Streptophyta; class Magnoliopsida; order Malpighiales; family Euphorbiaceae; genus Manihot; species Manihot esculenta. The sequence continues at coordinate 18,154,825 of NC_035174.2, read as the reverse complement.
GCATGGCTAGAGATGTACACAGAACGCTTCACACCATTGTGCAAGAGCAGGTATGCACCTCACAATTTCATTTTGGCTCTATAATAGTTAGTTCTCACATGCGGTTGGCAGATGTCTGAGTGTTATAAACAAAATATTCTTAAAGGTTAGCCACACATTACATTTTGCATATAAAAGTATATAAAACAAGGACAAAAACAAACAGGACCCACCAGTTGGGGGGCCTGATTGTTCAACTTTTAGTGTTTGAGATTTTCTGTGGGCATTATTTTCTTACAAAATGGAAACCCATCTCTTTCATGGCTGTATTGAACAATTGGAAATATTTGATTTAGATTTGACTCCTTATCATTGATCAACTGCACTTGTTTGTTGGTTCAGGGTTCTCTTAACAGTTCCAAGGCTGAGAACATGGTGAAGAATCTACAAATGTCGGGTAGATATCTCCGCGATGTATGGTGATAAAATTTCCAAGTGAGCCTCAGGGTAAAGCCTGTAATATTAAAACATAGGCACCAAAATATACATAGTGAAGCCTGGTTTGGGATGAAAGGAAATTTATGAGACTGCTACTCTAATGGGTGCCTTCTGAAAGAGCAAGCAAGCAAGCAAACAAGTCACAACACTTTCACCTGTGATTCTTCTTATGCTTCTTGTTCCTATTTTTTTGTTTATGTATACAAAAATTACAATAATTATGAGTATGGTTTAGCTTATGAGTTGTAACTTTCTTGGATGAACCAATAATGGTTCAAAATGAGAGACACCTATATGTAATTTGCTTGTATGGATCATGTGAAATCTTTGCTTATATAATTAATTTTCCTTGTTTTACTGTCAAATTATTTACAGAATTAATATTTTTTAATGCATATTAAAAAATTTATAAATAAAATATCAATGTCATAAAAAAGGAGTGGACTAAGATTTTTTTTAAAAAAATAAAAAGAAAATATCAGATTCTGCTCCGATATGCTGACAAATGAGATTTTATTTGAATCGCAGTTGCTGACTGTATCTCATTGAACCACGTCAACATTTCAAGGTGTGAGTAATAATTTGATTATTACTAAATTTTTTTGACCCTTTCATGGGTTCACGTGTGAGTTTTTGAGTTATCAGAACGGAGAAGCAGTCCATTATGCTTTCTATTATTATTATTTTATTTTTTTAAAACTAATTTTAATATTTTTTAAAAACATTTATTATAAATAATATGTGGATAGGAAAAGGGGGAATGATGTTTCCAACAACCTGGTGGTGTGGGTGAGGACAATTGAGCACCACTGGAAGTGCCAAGCAAAAAGAAAAAAAAATATAAAAAAAAGGCCAAACCGGTGGGCAGGAGCCCATAGAGAAGAGTCATTGAATGTTGGTAGGTCAGCTGCTCTTTTGCACATTAATCACACATGCTCCTGCTTCCTTGGTAGTTGGTAGCTCACCAACACCATATTTCTTTTATTCTTTTCAATGTGCTATTTAGATTATGTAATTTAGTAGAATGAATTATTTTAAGGTCATTTGGTTGAAGAAGTTCCAATGCAAGATTGTGTGTATTTTATATTTTAGCTTTTTTAAAAATATTTTTTAATTAGATGATTTTTTTATCATTTAATTTTAATATAAAAACAAAATTTATTTTATATAAAAATTTTAATAAAAATGTTAAAATGTGAAAAATAACTTATTTTTTCTTTTATCAGAAAAATATTTTACTAAATTTGTTGAGTGATCCAAATGCTAAGAAAATATAAAAAAAATTTCTAAAAAATATTTTTTATAAAATAAACAGAGTTTTAATTTAAATATTTAAATTTTAAATAAATTTACTCAATATTTATATTTAAATATAATTTTAATCTATTTTAAAAATTAAAATTAAATATAAATAACTCAATTATTAAATAGGTAGTTTAAACCTTCTACAATGGTGAATTTACAGCACTAATTATTAATATTTTATAGTAAATATGTTATTTAATTTAAAATAGTAATATATATTAATTATAAAATTATTATAATTATTATTATAAAATAAATTATTATTGAAACTGTGAATCATATATTTAATAATTACATTATTATTATTTTTAAAATTAAAAAAATATGAGTTAATATTATTTTATATATAAAATTAATTTATTTTTATTATTTTTATGGTTAAATATGAATTGATATTATTTATATATATAAAATTAATTTATATTTAAAAAATAATAAAAATATTATATTTAACATAAAATCTGAATTTTTATATTTTAATTTTTGAAAATTATCTAAAATTATATCTCAATATAAAATTTAAGTTAATTCATCCAAAATTTAAACGATTAGATTAAAATATAAAATAATATAAGTATTTTATTTTTTTAATTTTTAACAAATATATCAATTATTTTTTTTCTTTTAAATCGCTAATTATTTTAAATTTCTCATACGAAGGATGAATAATTGTAATTTTGGTATTGAGTTGAGTTATTTAAATTTGTCTTTTAAATTTATAGGAACTGAATTAATGTGATTTTGAAATTATATAAATTAAATAATTATTTTTAAAAATTACAAAAACTAATTAGTAAAAAGTATTTTCGTATGTATTCAGATATTTATATTTATTCAATTAAAATTGACATGTTATTTAAAAATATAATAGATTTTAGTCAAAATATGGTAGATTTACATATAAATATAATGTTATAAATTTAGCTAAATATATAATTTATTTCCTATTTTTTTATAAAAAGTTATTTTATTTCTTTTTTTAACTTTTAAATTTAAAAAAAATTTAATTTCCACTAAGTAAAAAGAATGTAATTATTCTCTTTCAACTTTAATTATTGAATAATTTAATTTTTATAATATAATGCATTTAAAAATTACAGGTCAATTGTATAAATTAAATTATTTTACTATTTAAAAATTGAAGGAGTAAATAGAATAAAATTGAAGTTAAAAAAGATAAAAAATCCTTTTCATGTAAAAAGGTGGGTAAGTTGCATATGCAAATTAATATGGGATGATATGAGATTTAGAAAAATGCAGGGTTTAGGTATGTACGAGTAAGTTTAGTCTGAATAGGTCACGCTCTCATCTTTTATTATTTTTTTCTTTATTCTCTAACGACGCATAACCGTCATTCTATACTACAGTACCACCTGTCACAGAGTCATACGTACAGACATACTCATCTGTCCACATTCTCAGACAACTTTCCTTTCGACACTTTCCTTTCGACGCTCATGCTGATAGAGTCGCGGCATAACTGAGCTTGCTTTCCTACTCCCAATCACGTCAGATGAGCTGGATTTCTCTCTGATCAGCCCGATCTGCTTCAATCGCGGATTGAATTATATGCTAACAAATCAATTTGCATAATGAACTCTGATGAGTTTTAAACCTACCTGTCCTACCAAGATTCGACCTCGGCCTGTGTCTATGTGTGAATAAGCATATAAAATAAAATAACATGAAATAATTAATATAAATTTAAAAATATATTATATTTATTCTATTTTTGATATATATTTCAATTAGGAAATTTGTATATTTTTAAATAAGATTTTAATTTTATTAAATTAAAATTCTTTGATATAAAATAAAGCTTCCTCATGGTCTTCCACGGTACATTTATAAATTATATTATCATTATTATTATTTGGGTATTCTTACCTATAACCTTATATTTTAAATTAAGCAACTTATTTTTATTTTTATTGCACATATTATTTATTATTTTTACTTTAATAATATTATTTAATATTTATTTTTCAAAATCATAGACGTAAAATATATATCATTTTTAAAAAATAAATATTTAAATTATATAAATAATTTTTATAAATTAAAATATATGTTTAAATAAAAATGTTTTAAATAAGCTAGCATTTTAGAGTAATTTACATTTTAATCCAACCAAAATTTTAATTGAAAAATTAATATTTATTATTTAGAGATATATAATATAATGATCATTCTAAAAATTATGAATTTAAGAATTTTAATTCTAATTAGTGATTGTAAAAAGAGTTTTAGAAAGAATTTTTTTTTTAAAGCTATATTCTTATTAAGTTTTTTAAATATGGCTCAATAATTAAATCTGTGAAAGAAAATAATAATTATAATATTAAATCAACAAACTGAAATTTAATTAATGTATTATTAAATAAGTATTAAAATAATAATACATTCTTATAATAATTAATTAACATATTATATAAATAACCACATATGAAAATAAATGTAATTGAATTTTAATATGTAATTTAAAAAGTAATTTAGAATTTCACTTTAAAGTTCTAATTATAAGTACTAACATTTTTACACAATCACTTATTTTAATGAATATTAAAATTTAATATATTAAATGTTATAGCGAAATAAAATAAAAAATTGTATTTTTTATTATTTAAATATAATAATATAAAATAATTTGAATAAAAATAGTACATATTGAAATAAATAATATTATCATTTACTTAATTTAATTTATTGGTTGTACTTGTACTGTTGAAGGTAGATGAGATTTTAAATTCGAGTATTTCCATTTATCTCTTTTAAAATATTTATTTTTATGATATTTACTTTTATGATGAAAAAAATTTTTTTTATAGTATAATTTATTAATTATATATATATATATATTTTTTTGAAATAGGGGTGGGAGAGTAAAACCTTTGACCTCACAAGGTTACAAGAATGCACTTTCCACCAGGCTAAACCTCATAATGCTTATTAATTATATTTAAATTTATATAATAATAATAATAATAATAATATAATGGGGCGATCAAGAAGCCTTGTCAATTCCAGGATTTGGCCCATTCTAGCTTGAAAGGACTGCTCCGTTTAAGCAATTAGACCAAGGCGACGTCGCTTCAAGGCTACCTTATCCCATTCATCTCTGTGAATGCTCACGACTTTTAGACCATCACATCAAACATCAAATGGAAATTTCTATATCACAATCCTTCTCTTGCTTTTATAGAATTTTTTTAAAAAATTTATTATTCATATATTATAAAAAATTTATTAGTTAATATTTATATTTTCAAATATATATTTACAGATAATGGAGCCTAAAACTCTATAGTGTGTTTGACCTATATTGCTCAAAAGCTTAGAACTAAGTCTGAGCACGTCAAAAGAGATTTTTCCTTGCAATAATTTTCCCTTCAATGCAATTGCCAAGGCTCCTCTTCTGGTGCCTTCTCTGACTAAGGCGCTAATGAAGGCTTCAAGACTTAGATTCTCTTTTGCCTTGGTCTTCGATCACTCCATAGTTCAAATTCTTAATATGTTGCCGATACGATATTGCCGCTACGATGATTTCACCGTGTTGAAATCAACCATAAATTCCTCTATTTTATTATTCGGTTGGCACGATTTATTTTATAAGAAAAAAAAAATTAAATAAATTTTTATAAAATCATATATGATTTCATTTTTTTTAAAAATTAAAATTTTATAAGTTAAAAAAAAGTTTTCTATTCTAAAAAAAATTGATAGAAAAGAAAAGAATTGAATTTATGATTTCTTTATAAAAAGAATTGAATGTTATGAAATCTTTGATTTTAAATATGAGTTAGTGAAATTAACAAGACTTCTTATAGCTATTTTGCTGGTAACTTGAAAGCATTTTCAAGGTTTATTGCGCTAGTCTTGCTTACGTTTATTTTTAGACAATGTAATTGTTGGAAAATCCATAAATTTTTCAAGATCGAAATTAATAAATAACATATCAGTTCACCTTATATCACATAACTCCTATATAATCACGTATTTTCTATGAATCATGTATATAATTTATAGTCTAAAAATTACTTGCAATTGTAGTGTATTCCATAAAAACACAAATATTTAGATATCCACAGATTCCACGACTAATATCCTTTCGTTCCACATGAATAGGAGGTTATCGATGCATATAGGAGATAACCCAACATCCATAGGAAATTATACCAACCGGAAAAAAATTGAGAACAAACATATTTTCCCATCAAACTGTTTTGATTATTGGTAGCTTTTTTTTTTAACAAGAGAGAGAGTAGATAATGTTTTTCTTGAGAGCAGAGAATCTTAGTCGATGATCGGGTTGAGAGAAGAGTACTCACATAGAGCATTTACATGGATTTTTTTTTAAATTTATATTGAATAAATTAAAACTGAGCTATTATAAATAAAATATAGAATCTTATTTGGCGCTTTATTTTTTTGGCTCTATCTTGGGTGTATACTTTCTTTAATCTCCCACTCACACATGATGAGGCATAATAATATGTACACTGCAATTTTCATACTTAACAAATAGACTGTATAACATGTGTATATTTCGAGAGCTCAAATATTATATATCTGTTACAGCAATATAACTGCTTGAATGTCGAAATTCAGAGTAGTTGCAGTATGCAGTACCCTATATCATTTATCACATTAAATATCCATATAATCTCAATTATTTTCTTTTATGTCTATAATTATGATCTATCCATAGATAAACATAATTGACCGCTCAATGAACACAAAATAAATGTGATACTTTCATATGATCTTTCTCATATCTTGATACTCTCAACCTTAAGTCAATTTGCTTTTCTAGGAATATCTCGTCAGATTGAATCATTCATAATCATTTGATAATATTTTAAGATAGCAAACATTAGTCTCGTAACATATCAGAGTCCTAAGAGTATTAGTAAGATTACTTATAATCTTTAGGGTCTCACACATTAACAAGCAGAGATCAGCGCTTGTACTTCCGTCATTGGTAGCAAGTACATGTGGTATGAATTATATGCTATGATATCTCTTTCCATTCATAATGAAGCATGTGTCTCTATATAAAATATCATACAAATGATAATTTAAGTATACTTAATGTTCACATTTGAGTTCTCTAACCTCCTCATTTTAAAACAGAACTCCATCTGGCTGTTAAGACAGATAACGTGACTTATTCACATAAGGTCAATATATTTAATACAATGATTTTTCACTATTATTTTCAATCTATTTGATATGAAATATCGTATTATAAGTTGTTGAGCTCTTAATTTTATCCACAGATAAAATAAAACTTATAGTTGTCTTATATTTTATTATCTCACTAGATTATAAAACTAATACCGTGTGAGGAGACATTTGTTATCTATCTGACATACTTCTTATAATTATATTCATAATATAAAATAATACGTATAAATTATACAATTACAATAATGATTTAAATACATCAACTCATTATCTTATTCTCTATGCTAACTTAATGATTTCACAAATATGTACAAAATATCTTTTATACTAGTCTTCGTTAGTGAGCTCAAAAGTCACTTCATGCATATAAAAGACTTTCAAATTTTGTACATTTATATCCTTAATATAGTAAACTATAACTCCTCACTTTTTAAGAAGATATATCCAAAATAACTTAGAATGAATTCAAGAATCTACATATTTTGTGTTCTTGGCAATTTACAACGAAGCTCGTGGATGGTTTCATGTAAATTTTAGTTTTTCGTTTGAGAAAAAATAGTCTTCATATCCATTTGATATTATTTAAGATCTAAGTTAGCAAGTAAATGCAATTTAACAATAAAAAAAATAACCTCATCGAGGTAAACCTCACAACAAGTTCAAAAAAAGGAACTTATAATTCATTCCTCCCTGTTGTGTGTACCCCCTTAACTACCAAATGAGTTTTTGTATCTCTTAATACTGCTGTCAGCCTTACGCTTCATATTGAAAATCCACTAATTCCTAATCGTCTTATGTCCTAATGCCAATTTTACATTGACCAACTCTACATTGACTTCCTTTCTCGTTTTATTGTTTTAATCCATTTTTTATTTCTTAGTTGAAAATTTAAGAGCTTAAGAAATATATTTCTCAGATCATCTCCATCAGGAGTAATAATAAATACTTCTTCTTCAATCTCAAATGACAATTGAAAATCCTTAGATGATATTTCTAGTTTTATTGTTTTAATCCATTTTTTATTTCTTAGCTGAAAATTTAAGAGCTTAAGAAATATATTTCTCAAATCATCTCCATCAGGAGTAATAATAAATATTTCTTCTTCAATCTCAAATGACAATTGAAAATCCTCAGATGATATGTTCGCCGTAATTGAGGTTGGTCCATTGACTCATCAATGTGCATGTTACCAGATTTGATGATTACATTCACTTCAAGATGCAATTATGCAACTAATACCCATATTCATCTCTATCCTTATTACTCTCACTTGGACATGTGTCTGTCAAAAAATTTCTATAGCGGAAACAATCTGATCACGAATTTAATTTAGAGATAAAGACTTATTCTATCTCCATATGCTTGGAAAAAAATTCTAAAAAATGTGATCTCCTATGATTCAACTTAGTTAAACTTATATTCTCTTGCTCACTAAATAATATATATCTTTTTAACTGTTCAAAGATATTTTGGAAAGAACATATTATTCCTCTTGTTCCTCCAAATTTATATGAAGGCTCGCGAGCAATTTTACAACCCTATGGTTTTAAAATCCATAAAAAAATTTATGGTTAGTCATAACTCATATGGAATGGAAGTTACTGATTATGTGAGTATTAGGTTCAGTTCAATAGTGATTACTAATAATGTAACGACCCCAAAATGGACCGTCACCGGCGCTAGGATTCAGGTCGGCTTAAGGCCGCCAGAACCCGTAGCAAGCCTGCTATCCTCTCTGTGAACCTATAAACTCATACATGATCATACATTTTCTGTGACAATAAAAATTCTTTTCTGAACCAAGGCTTAACCTGTGCATGCACTATCTCTGTACTCTGTACTCTGTACCCCTGACTAGAGCTTGCTCTAGATGGGTTAACTCATACCTGTTAAGCCTGGTTTTTCACATACAGCAAAACATATATACATATACAGATCATGTACAAAACATACATCACTAGGTCAAGCACATTTCTAACTTTATACACAACTATTACATCTCTTTCATATTACATGTCCATTCTAAGCTATTACAAATCTCTTTACTCTTTCTGTACTCTGCTGGACTGTCCCTGTGTATACTGTACACTGAACCTGCAAAACTGGGGTTAAGGGAGTGGGATGAGCTCTATAGCCCAGTGAGTAGAACAGTAAAACATCTCAGTAAAATATGATCTCATGGAATGCACCATATCACAGACAAGCCACATCAAGAGTAAACCTGTCACCACATAGTCCCAGTAACTCTGTGCCAGGGCGTAGAATCGAGCACCTGGTCTTCCTGTCATATATGTATATGTGTATATAACACCTCTGTACTTACCATTGCCAGGGCGTAGTCAAAGGCTCCTGGTCTTTACTATACCTGCCAGGGCGTAGTCAAAGGCTCCTGGACTTCTTGTCTGAGACTATTGGATCATTCAGCATTCACCCACATCACCAAATAACTATGCAATGCAACATATTCGTGGATACTAATGCAATCACCCTATGGCATAATCATGATGCATGAGATATGCTAAAACATTCCATTGTGCAAGTAAAAGAGTTAAGTTTAGTTCCACTCACCTCTGGCTAACTGGACTGACTCTGCAGGCTCTGGAGCAGAACTCACTGCTGCTCTCTCTGGTTCCTCTGGTCTGTATAGGTACAGATAAACGCAAATGAGGGACCAAACTAACTTATGACCAACTCTATTTAACTCCCCTCAAATCCCTTCAAACTCACTCTAAAACTTATGCAAAGCATGCAAAAGAAAAGCTGGACAGAACACTTTCGGCGGCAGGTTCGGCGGCCGAAAGTCCTCTCCAGAGACGAAACTCAAGCACCTTCGGCGGCCGAAACTCTACTTTCGGCAGCCGAACCCTTTCGGGGGCAAGTTTCGGAGGCCAAAAGGCACTCCAGAGACGAAAGTCTCTATCCTTCGGCGGCACCTTCGGCGGCCGAACTCCCCTCCAGAGCCGAAAGTCCAAAAGCTCGGGGGCAAGCTTGGGCAGCCGAAGTCACCTCCTTACACCTCCTCAGGGGTTCGGCGGCCGAATGTACCTTCGGCTGCCGAACCTGAGTTCATCAGCAGGGCAGAAACTTTCCCTGCCTCTCGCCCAATGCACAAAACTCACTCCACCTCAAACACCTCAATACTTCCACTTGCATACACTCATGTATATGCTCAAAGGGGTCATAAACTACCTTAAAACCCCAAACACACAACACAAACAACACAGAAACAAGCTTTACTCACAAAATCATGAAAACCTCACAAATAACCCTATTCATGCAACTCTCTCCATAAACCCCATAAAACCTTCAGAAAACATAAAAACAAGCTCAGGATCTTCACTTACCTTTTGAAAACAAGTAGATGAATGATCCTAACGTGGAGTTTTGGAGCAACTCTCCTTCAAACTCTCCAAACTTCACAACTTTGAGTTTTTAGCTTAAAACCTTCAAAAGATCATAAAAACTCATCAAATCTTTGCAAGATTTACTGAAAACAGGAAGAAATACTCACAAAGGACAGAGTTTCACCTCAGCAAGTGAAAGAAACGGTGTTCTTACCGCTTCAACCGACTGAGGGCCATTTATATGTGGCTGGCCAGACCACCTTCGGCGGCCACACGTGAAACCGAAAGCCATGCATGTTCGGCGGCCGAACCTCAACTTCGGCGGCCGAACCTGGCTTTTCTGCCTTGGTTCATTTCACTCAAAAACTCATTTCCTTATGCTTTAACATGAAACATACCAAAACATGTTAGAAAAAACATCACTCTAACCCTTCTAGAGACTTCCAACATCAGAAACTCCATCGGAAAGTAGAATTCCGATGCCGGACGCGAGCCGGGTATTACAAATAATGTATCACCCCAATAGATGATTAACAAAAATTAGCTCATCTCATTATTAACCTAACCTAATAGAGTTCTATTTCTCATTTCTGTTATGCAATTTTTAAATTGCTCTAACAATAATTTTCTATCTTGATTGGTTCTTAAAGTCTTTATTTTTCTGTCTAATTGATTCTCAATTAAATCCAAAAATTTAATGAAGTAACTTAAAGTCTCAATTTAATAAAATATTAAATAGACATAACGTTACAGAGAGTAGTCATTAATTACAAAATAGATGCCCTCTATATCTAGTCCCATATGCATATGATCATATTTACTAGAAAAGGTTAAACACAATAGAAATTTAGTTCTTGTTCCTAGATAATTTCAAATTAGGCAATATTTACAAGTGGACATATCTATTTTGTTAATATTACCTAATAGGCTCACTTTGACTAATTACTATATATCTTTTAACGTATGTGGCTAAGCATAGCATACCACATATTTACATCATTCATAAATATATCAAAAATGTAAAAAAGAAAAAATATATATTATTGAAGTTACATATAACTTCTAAGCTAATATGAATATTCATGAAATATTTGGAATCATTAGAACTTATACTTAAAACAAGTTTACACTTAGTTCATGAAAAATTAAAAAAATTAAAGTTTAATCAACACCAACACAAATAATAAATTCCTCTGAATTTATGTAACAAATTAGATATTATGTAGGAACAGAATTTGCTTACTACATATAACAAGCTCGCAGGTGCTTAAACCTTTCACCTCCACTTTAAAGTTATTTCCTAACAAATATTCATCTTGCTCATAGAAGAAGTCATAAAAATTTCACGAAGGTATTCCGATCCTATTCTATACAGTTAAAATATTTGACTTTAGCAATGTTTTCCTTCTTCCATCCGAAAGGACTTTTGACTTTCCCTTTATTATTATTTCTTGTTGGGCTGAACTTTTCTATCCCATGCTATTTACTACCTTTAATGCTTTCACTAATTCCCCTTTCTTGCTTAAGAATTAGAGCTAGTTATGTACACTTTTGTACTTATTAGATTTAACCGCAAATGTTCCTACTCTAATTTTAAGAAGCACATAACATCTTTCATATATTTAATATGGACGTTGTGAGTAAGTAGCATTTTTCATGTGATCCTAGGTGTTTGGGCAAAGAACATATGACCGCTTAAACATTCTGTTCGTCAATCAAAATATGACGAGCATCTTTTAGTTCATTCACTATACTATTAATGATTTTAAGACGTATTCTTATATCATGAAGAGAATTTTTCTTATAAGTGTCTCATCATATAGTGTAAGCTATAAGATTGGTAAGCGATATTCCATCAAACCTCACTTTCAGGTGCAGACTATATGCCTGCTGTTAAATCATATTTTTTATAAACTCAAGCATAATAACATCATGCATATTGCTCACTAAAGTGATGTGAGCAGTTGAATTCACTTCTTCCAAATATCATATGCCTCAGGATTAAGTCTATACTAGGCCGTGTTGTCCTATTCTAATATTTTCATAACTAGGTTTAGAGTTCCTCGAGCTCCTAGTTTCTGGAGCACATACTGGATTCTTACTTTAGATTTCAGTTATACTTATTTAACTTCTCTCACTTATTAAGATAAGTTAAAAAGATTTGGAAGCAAATATTATTTTTAGTCTAAATTAGGGATATTTATACACATGAGTTAATATCTTAGTTCATACATATACTAACCTTAATAATAATGAATTATATTAATAATTATTTTATATTAAATTTTAAATTCGAAAGTTCACTATATTTCCATCACCATCTAAAATCCTAATGTATTGTAAAAATTAATCATAATTAATTATGTTAAGGTTCATATCTTAAATTACTTATAATTTAAGTGTTATAAAATATTTTATGATTGATATCTAGAAACATCAACTCATACACCATATATCAACATATGATATAAAAATAATAAACAATTAGAAATTTATCACTACAACATTATCCATATCTTGTCACAAAATAAATTGTAGCTAAAAATAGAATTTTGGTGACTAGATGCTTTTGCCACAACATATTTTTCCCGTGACATGCCGTAGCTAGAAGTGGCGTAACTAAAGTTTAGTTACAAGATTTACCTGTGTTGTGGCTAAAATAAATATTTATAGTCACACTTTTTATTTAAATGAAGCAAAAATATTGCAATTAAAAATAAATATTGTGGCTAGTTATTAGCCACGAGAATGGAATATTTGTAACCACATTTTCTTTTTGCCACAGCAATTTTTTTTTGTAAGTGATTTTGCTATGATTATGTTACAAAAATAATAATGTGGCAATTTAAACTTATGTATAGTTATAAATTTAATTTTATGGCTAACATATCTAAATTTAGCCATAAACTTAATTGTATGACAAAAAATATTTACTATTAGCCACATTTAAATAATTATAAGGCAAGAATAAAATTTATAACCACAAAAATAAGAAAGTGACAAGTTCTAGTATAATTGTTACACTTAATTTTATTTTATAACTATTGAATAAAGCCACAAAATTATTTAATTAGAAGCTATTCTAAATATAGTACATACGGCTACTATTAATTATTTGTAGCTAAAATGTAATATTTATTTAATTTATTATTATTTAATGGGATTATATTATAGTTTACTATTACATATATTATTTATCTATTAATAATTTTGGTAAAATTTATAATAGAATATAAAATTTATATAAAAAATTTAGCTAAAATTTAAATTTATAAAATAATTATATATTAATATTAAGACTCAATCAGAATGACAATTATAAAATAACAATAAATTTAATTTAAAAGAACTAATATCCAAAATAAACTAATTTAAGTCATAAAGCAATCACACTAAAAATACTTGAAATTATAATATTATACTAACACTAATATTAATATCTAAATTTTCTAAAAGTAGTATTATAAGGCTGCTGGCTGCTTCAAAATTCAAAACTTCAAATATACTGCAAATCATCCTCCAATTTCATCATCTTGGGAATCCTCCATAGGCTATATAAAATTTTATTTGAAAATATTAATAACAAAATTATATAAAATAGATAAGGTTCATACTAGTTATATAGCTTACAAAAATTCTTATATTAGAAAAAAAATGAGACTTAGTTTTTAATCACTTACTGATGCAATATTATTGTTTTTCTCCAAAAGCATATTGACTTTCTGCTCCCATATTCTATTCATCTCTACAAGTTTCTCATCCATTTGCTTCTTAACATCATTTACTTGTTCACTTGCTTCTTTTTGAATTTATTGGACACGCTCGTTTGCTTTTCTTCTTGAAGTATCAAGTTGTCTAAGTAGTTATATCTTTGTAGGTCTAGCACTAAAATATTCCGTGACATTTTTTCTAGGACCATAAGCACGTACATAACCATTTTTTTCTGGCCCAAGTACATAAGCAAACATAGCATCATCATCCAGTGAAATTTGTCCTTCTTCTCGTTGTTTCTTTAGTTGTTGAAACTTTTCCTATAGAGATATTTATATTTATTGATATTAAAAAAATCAAAATATAGCATAAAATACATAACAAATAAATAAGACATATGTAAAAAGTATTACAATGGCTTCTTGTGATATTGGATCAATTTCTTTGCCTTGCTTTCTCTTTCTAGATTCAAGAAAAAGCTCTAAGCGAGAAGGTGTTTTTCCTTTTTTTTTCTTCTGTTCAAATAAATATAACAATTAGTATTAGTTTATCATATATCTATATCAATAAAAATTTGAGTTCAAGCAAAACCAAACTTTCTGTAAAAGAGTAATATTAAACATGGTCAAATTCCATCATTAAATGAGTGAGTTATTAATGGTGTTTGCTGTCTAATCTAATACTGCTAAAAAATTGCCATGTTTAACTTTAATGAGCATAAAGAAAAAGGGGATTTGTTTTGATGTGGGAAATGAAGGTTAATAACGGCAGTCTGAGTCTAATTAGGCATTTATAGAAAAAATAGTAAATGACATATCAAAAAGTTCTAACAATCATATGAACTTCAAAAGGCATTATTATTATTATTTTTTTTGATAAAAATAGCTTTTATTAGAACTTTGAGAGTTATAGCAGAATACAAAGAATAACAACAAGCAGCTAGCTTATACCATTACAGGTTGATTGTTGAGCTACTAAAAAGAATTTGGATTAAGGAATAAGGAAAGTTAGGCACATCTTAAACCAAACAAAAGATCCATAAAAGATCAAATCATAAACTTTCTCAAGCTCTAAACTAGAATTATCAAATACTATTTTGTTTCTTTCTAGCCATAGTCCACAAAACGACAGCAGTAAAAAGGGATTATTTATGTATCATTTAATTAATAAAAAACACTATAATACTAATAAAATAAAAACAAACTCATACCATATGATCTCTCAGCCGAGCAAAGCTTTTTGTCCCCGTGTATGGCGGCACAAAACGCTTGCATCTATTTGTCTTATTTTTGTTGCTTCTCTCCTAAAGAAAAACAATGAAAAATTTTTAAAATTTATGTTAGCTAACAGAAACTGAATTCATATAAAATAAATTATTAAATTTTACACGAATTTTTAATACCTAAAATGCATTTTCTATCCAAAGATTAACCAAATACTTCCAATCTTTTACATCCATATCCTTAGGCTTGTTTCAGAGACGAAGTGAATAAGTTGCCTTTGAATCAAAGTACTTCTTTTTCAACTTATGCCTATAATACCTATATAATGCATTCATATGACCGAAAATTACTCCATTTCTTGCATTAGAATACTCAAAAGTGAACTTTTCCTTTTAGCATAGAAGTAAGAAACAAAGATTATTATACTTAATAGAACTAAAAAAATTATAATCATTTTATAATGGATGTAATTTAATATAAATTTTCGTACCAATATGGTAGACCACATGTGGTCGAGCTTATCATCGGTAATTTTATTCCATTGTTTCACTTGCAATGGACAACACGACACACTTCTAATAGTTTGTCCTAAAAACCAAACAAATGCAGTAGCATTATCACAATAGCTTGATCATCTTCATCAAATTCTACTGGCAATTTTTGCCCATTGTCCAATTGTGTGATTTTCAAGCATCGTGTTGGTCCTCTAGTTTTTCTTTTAATTGTATTAGAACCTATTTCAAAACAAAAGTAAAACAATAATCATATAATAATAAGAATTTCTGTACATAGAACAAGTAAACATAATCAATTGTTTAAATAAAATTAAATGAGTAAACCTGTTGCTGCAGTTGCATTTGGATTTTGAAGTTGATTAGAAGTGTGATCAACAGTAACTGCAGGTAGCTCGTCACCAAGTCCATTTGGTAAAATATCATAATCTCGAAATAGAGTGTATATATCAATGAGTTTCGAAGGGAACTTCTTATAACTATCCATCATATTTTTCACATCTGTATCATCTTTAACCTCTATCAATGCATCAAGATCACTAAGAGCTTTATCAGCCTTCAAGTAATAAAATTTATCTCCTTTTATAACATCAAATCCACAATCCTTTTTCAAGTCATCCAATATATCAAAAAATGAGATGAAATCAACATCAAAATTAGGTTTCTCCATGAACCTACCATTTTCATATATTCTATTTGGTGAAAATATAAAATGGCCTTCATAATGATACCTCATTGTCTTCTGACTAGTATTCCCTAAAAAAAAAAAAATTTGAAGTTAGCCATCTAATTATTTATGAAAACAACTTAAAATTTATAAATCACATAAATATTATTTACCTTGAAAATTTGAAGCCTGATTTTGGTGTAACTCTTGAGTTTCTTGAAAGTTCTAGTTAACATTATTTTCAGTCTCATTTTTCAAGTTAATATTGATGGAATTCTCTTTCCGCAACTTGCATCGTCGAGCCATGATATTTGCTTCTGCTTCATGGAAAAAATTGAATATTACACATAGAGGATAAATTAATATAAAAATAGTGAATCAAAGCTTTTTAACAGATGAAAAATGAATGAAAAGTAAATATCAGATGCCTTTCACGTGTTTAACCTAGAACAATTACAATGAAACATTAATTTTAAGGCTTTTGTAATTTTAAACGTACCTGATTGGATTTGATAGTGGGAGCTTCTCCTTTTGATAGTGGACAAAAATTGAAAACTGAATGAATCATGAGTGAGAATGAAAATTAGAATTCGTAGCAGTAGTAGTAGCGGCTGTAGGGAGGGAATTTTTAATTTTAAGGTTTTCATTCCCCCCAAGCCAAAAATATATATATTAGCAAGCTTATCATTATATTGCCGCCACTAATTGATAGTTCCCTTTATTAATTAATATAATATTATTTATTTTTACTTTTTTGTAATTAAAATATTTTATATTTTTAATTAAATAAGCAAAATAAAATAATTTTAATTTGTTTAAGCATATTCAAAATCAACGCTATGAATTTTTTTTAAAAGAAAAAAATCATGACCACACCTTTATAGAACTGTATTTTTAACATCAAAATAAATTTATTTTCAAAAAAAAAAAACTTCAAAATTAATTTATACACAAAATACAAATATGTAGGTAAAAAAAATTCATGTAAAAAAAAAAATTTTAAGTGTGCCAAATTTGGCATAATTGTGTTTTTTGATGGAATAAGACCCTAAAGGTGTTAAATCATTGGTTAAAAATTGGGAAAAATTTTGGTATAAATTTAATTTATATATTGTGGATAAAGAATTTTGGTTTTTTGGTTACCGATTAGTAATTATTTTCAGTAATTAGTAATTCTGTAAAAAATTTTCAATTACCATAATTTCCAAATTTGCTAATTGGTCACGGTGATGGTTATAAAATGCTCACCTTTAAGCATATGGCAGTATAAAGTTCATGTTACTAAGGGTGTGTAGTACCGGTTCTGAAACTGATTCCTAGAAGAAAATGGTAATAGATAAAAAAAAAACGATTCCTGGAAATTAAGAAATTGATACCAATTTTTTTCTTAGTTCTAGTATTGGTTCCAATTATATTTCCATAGTTCAGGTTTAGGTTTTAATTCTGGTCTCAGCTCTAAGAGAAGAATCAAAACTAGAAAATATAATTCTTTATATGGTTTCAATTAAGAGATAAATTTTCTAAGATATAATTATTTGACAGAGTAAGGTTCATGAAGAACCGATTTAAAATCGAGAATCATAGAAGAACTAGTATTGAAGTATGAAAAAACCGACTATATTCAAGTCTGAAAAAAATATAATAATTTTGTAGAATTAAGACTAACTTTCGTTAATGACTAATATTTTATTAGTTATAGTATTCTATCGTAGTTATATAATTATGGCTAATTTGATAGCTAATTCCATGACTCTTTGATAATTATAACTAAAATATCATAGTACTCATACAATTCATTTAGCTACGATGTTGTGGCTAATGATTTAGTAATAGTTATGACAAACATAATTATATGACTAATATTTTTATGTTTCTGCCACAAATTTTTTGTAATGACTAATAAACTGTAGCTAATAAAATAATTATTACTACAATCATATTAGCTTTGTGGCTATTAAAATTATTACCTATAATATTAATGTGTTGTGACTACAATGGTAGTAATTGTTACAAAAAAATTAAATTTATAGCTATTATATCTATTAGCTATGATATTACTTTGTAGCTAAAATTAATTGTGGCAAATAGTCAACAAATAGTTACATTATATATAAAATAAAACAAAAAATACATATTAGTTATAATTGTTGCATTTTTGTTACTAAATAGTTTAAATTAGCCACAATAGGTTTTTAGCCGTAATAAAATAAATATATTAGCCACAATAATTTATTTTGTAGCTACGTATCGTAACTAGAGATGTAATATGTTGTAGTGTATGAAATAAAATAACATATTATTTAAAATCATAAAACAATGAAAGATAATATTGTTTATTATAAAATTATCTACAATAGCATAAACAAATTATATGGATAACAATAATTTTTAAAAGAAATTATTTATGTCTAATAGACTTGAGACACAAGTATACAATATTCAATAAACATTTATAGAATCTTATCTAGTCGATTCATATCATAGTCAACTCTAGGAAGTTTTGACTTAACTATAGATCTACTATTAAGTCTTAATAATCCTATTGGACGACCCTCTGTTTTATTTGCTACCTATTTAGAATATTCACTAATAAATTTCAATATAAAATGTAGGACTTGTAGACATTCTCCAAATGGAATCCAATTTATTTTTAGATTAGAATTAGACAATATGATTCTTAAAGAAAAATACAACTTTTTTTTTCTGTTTTGAAAAAAAAAAATTCTAAAATTTTTTTTATCATTCACATCGATCATAAAACTATACAGACGGTTTATCTCATTATTAGTGTCTATAAGATCTATCTTGGAGATTATCAACTATCTAATCATCTCATTTACATGAACTCTTTACTCGGTAGAAGTGCTTGTACGGAACCAAGGAAGATTTATATCCCATTGAGAGCTGATATTATATTTTTTGTATACATACAAAAAAATAAATAACGATCCAAAATAAAAATGATAGTGACATCATCAATAAAAAAAATTGGACATTTTTTTATTGATTATTAAAAAAATATTTAATAATAATTTTAAAAAATTAATAAAAATAATTATATAAAAAAGGCTCAATTTTAATTTTTTTATAAATGTCACTTTTCTAAATTTTTGAACTAGAAATTTATTCTGTTTACTTAAAAAATTATAATTTTTCTTTTTAATTAAAAAAATTATAAAAAATATGTCTGGATTGTCCAAGCCGGTGTGCAGGCTAGACCCGTGACCTAGCCTGCGTGCTTGGGCTGTTTAGGCGCCAAACCGAAGTTGGCCCTGCGCGCGGCCAGTGCTACGTGCCTGCATGCAGCTTAGGCATCCAATGTCCAGGCCGTAGCCCATTGCCGCACACCTGGGCGCGTGCTTGGGATTGCGTGCGGTCTAGGCGCCCATTTCCCGTGCGCAGCCTCAGTTCGCATGGTCCACGCTTAGAAGCCTGGACCAGCGCGCTGTAATTTTTTTTTTTTTTCGGCATCTTTTCAGTATAGAATTTGAGTGTTTCGAGATTTTTGGTGAGGTTTAATTTTCTTAAAACTAACAAATATTAGAATTTGGATTCATTTAATTTTTATTGTGATTAAAATAATATTTTCTATAAACATTCTGAACCAATAAAAAAAATCAAACGGATTTAAACTTTAATAATATATATCTTAGCCAATATAAATAAAAAAAATTCATATATCATATAATTGGAAAACATAATTATTTTAAAAGTTTTCCAAGGATACGGATTTTATATTTTACATAAAAAGTATAAAGCAAGATATAGATAATAAAAAATACCTACTTAAAATATATTTAGATAAAAGGGACAAATATCTATAAATTTTTTAATAAATAAAACTATAACATATAAGAAATCTGTCTCTCATATGAACGTTAAAAAATTCATAAAATTTTTAGAATTAAAATTAATAAATAATATATCAATTCACCTTATATCACATAATCCATACATAATCACATATTTTGTACAAATCATATATAATCCATAGTTTAAGAGTTACCTAAAATTTTAATATATTCTACAAAAACACAAGTAACTAAATATCTATACATTTTATGATAGACACCCTTTCATATCATACGAATAGGAGGTCACCTGATACATACATGAAATAGCCTGATATCCACAACAAAATAATCCAATGAAAAAAAAAAAATTGAGAAGAAATTTTTTATTCTCCTATCAAATTATTTTGATTATTTGTAGTTTTTTTTTTTTTTTATAAGAATTTTAGTGTTTGGGTAGAAAATTTTTTTTATGAACAGAATAAATTTCTGGTTAAAAAAATAAATAAAAAATTATTTTTTTTTATAATTTTCAGGTAAATACAAATAACATAAATTTTTACAAGAATATAATCTCGATAACATAAATTATAAATAAAGTAAATACAAATAACTCCATTTTTTAATAGTAAAAAATTATTTAATAAAAATATATTAAATAATCAGTACATAACTTATTTTATAAATATTTTAAAAAAAAATTAAGTAGGATACTAAAAGTTGAAATCTTACAAATTAGAAGTAAAATTTCTGAATTAGATAAGAATAGAGAAATCGGTGATCATTGTAAAAATAATTTGGAATTGTAGTTTTATTTGTAAAAAAATTATTATTAAGCTTTTGAATTTTTAAAAAATTTATTAATTCACTTAATCACACATGAGTAGAGCCTCTTTATATTTTTTAAAATTAAATTATTTAATAATTTATTAAAAAAAACTATTAATCCATTTATTTTGACATAAAAACTAAATATTATAAATATTTAATTAAATAATATATATAATTAAAGTTATATATATTAAATAATATAAATAATCAATATAAATTAATACATTTTCATAAAATTGAAAAATTTGATATTATATTATAAAATATTAAAATATTTTAATTATATAATTTTTAAATAAAAATATATTAAATAATTTTTTAAAAGATTTATGGACTTAATAATAATTTTTCTCTTATTATTTAGAGTTAAAATGTGGATTCGTGTTATCAATATTTATAAATATATTTTTTAATGTATGTTATGAATCCATCATTCAAATGGTTCGTCTCACATTCTAGTAGACAGTCAACTTTTTAATTATATTTATTGAAAGAAAATTTTTTTATAAAAAATATTATTTAAATAACATAATAATTTAGCATAAGATTTACTATTAAAATTTAATTTTTTCTAAAATTAAATACTTTAATTCATTACTCACAAAAATAACATTTTAATTTTATTTTTTTTCTAAATTTAAATAATCTAACTTATTAACCATAAAAATATTTGATTTATTTTTTTTAAATTTTAATTAAATTATCTATTAATCTATTGCTTATTAAATTTATATTTTTAAATTTAAATTTTATTTTTCTTAAATTTAAATACTACATGCAACCTACTAATACTCGTAAAATACTTTTTTTTTTCTAAAAATTTAACATTTTATTTTTTTAATTTAAATAATTTAATATGTAATTTTAATCACATAAATAGATTAGATATTAAGTGAGATGAATAAAAAATTTATCACTTTTTAATAATAAAATTGTATATATAAATTAAATTAAATAATAAGTGAATAATTTGAATAAAAATTTAGATAGAAACGTAGAGTTGAAATTTTTTAAATGGGATTAATACTAAAGATTTTTTTCACAAAAGGATTAAGGACAATATAGAAATGTTTTGTTGAGTAATTCTAAAATAAAGATGACCTAGTGAATTTACAAAGATGACCTAGTGAGTAATTCTAAAATATAGAAATGTTTTATGAATTTTTTTTTTTTTTTTTTTTTGCAGTTTCTCTCAAACCAAACAAAATAGGTGTAATTTTTTCACCTTATTTTCTTATATTTTCATGCCAAATAACTACCAGTTAAAAAGGGAAAAGAAACAAAATTTACACTATAAGAATATAAATCAATACAATACTTATAAGTCTATCTCAGGATTAGAAGTAACAAAATACAAGAAATAGAAACCACAACAACACAAAGATTTATTAGCTGAAGTTACGACGCTGCTGCTGCTGTGATGTGACACGACATTGCCATGCTGATGTTGTGAGGCTGGAGCTGTGATGCGGTGCTGCTACTGCTATGCTGGAGTTGCGATGTTAGAGGCCGCCTGGAGCTGCGATGCCTACGACGCTGGAGGCTTCCTGCAGTTGTGCAGCTAACGATGCTAGGAGGTCGCCTGGAGCTGTGCCGCGAGTTGCACCACCTGCAACACTCGAGCTATGATGATGCACTTGTATCTTTTTCTTCATCCATGAATTTAATCTCAATAATAGAAATAGATTGTTAATATTGGGAAGAGAAAGGCGAAGGAGGATTGAAGGAGGAAAGGTGGCAGAGAAAGGAACAAAAGATGGCTAGCTAGGATTTCTCATTCTAAAATAATGAATGTATACGTGGAATTGACGACTGTAATTTTTTAAAAGTGGATTGTTAGGATTTGAAGTTGAGAAAAAAGTTTTAAAAAATTACAAATTATGGACACTGAGATTCAAAGCCTAGCCTCCAACGCTCATTATAATTGGTTTGCCACTAAGACATAAAGAAGATTGTATTTTAGTATACTTCAAAAACTATTTATGCGATTCGGTTCGATTTTATCAAAATTTTAAGTTTAAAATCGAACTGAACTAATTAGACTAAAAATATTTAAAAATTAAAATTAAATCGAATCAAATTACCATATAAATTATACTAAATTATCAATTAAATCTGTTGGATTGGTTTTTCGGTCTAAACTGAATAGCCCTCAGCTTTAGTGTCCAGTGCGTGGGATTAATGTAAAAAAACTGGCTCCAAATCTCTTTTTATTTTGTCTTTTCCATTCACTGGATATGAATCGCGCTTATGATGAAAGGCCCTAGTTATTTAACAATTACCTGCTCCTTTAAAATCTCTAATAATGAAGACCCATTTTCTGTGGTGTTCAATCATGCTGATTTTGGGTAGGTCCATGATCTTTCGATGATTTTTATGAATGAAGGAATTGCTGTTCAACTACGGAACTTTGCTGGTAAGTTTTTACAGTATGATACTTGGTTTTCTGCAATGAATTGTCAGCGGTATATGAGGCTTAGGGCAAGACTGGACATTAGGAAGCTATTAAAGAGTGGAAGAAGATTTTAAAAAAATGATGGCCCTATTTGCATTATTATATTCAAGTATGAAAAATTACCAGCTTTCTACTTTATTTGTGGATGCTTAGGTCATAATGAGAATTTCTGCGAACAATTATTTGCTGCCACTGGTACCATTGGAAGGTCATGGAGGGCTGAGTTTCATGCCCCGCTATAATAGTTGCAAGATAGTTTTGGCAGTTCTCTTTGGTTTCGTAATGGGGATGCGTTACTAGTTCATTCTAATTGTTATTTACTACATTGAAAATTTTAGCGTTGTGCCATCAATGCATGGGCATGTACGTGATACAATTATCTGTGATGTTGTGTCTGGTTCAGTAGCACTAGTTATTTAGCCTTTGCATGATGTATGGCCTATGCGTACTGGTTCAAAGCATGATACTACTTTATTTGATGTTGAGATGGAACAAAAGAATGTGCTTACTCTAATTGATAGTAAAAAATGTTCTTGTATTGTCTCTAATTTTCGGGTTTTGTGATGGTGAAAATGTTAATGACTCCTCTATCCATGCTAGTTTCAATAATGTATTGTATGATTATGAGCAAGGACTTCCAAGTGACTTAATGGAGGAAACCTGGTAGCTAAGCCCGTCAATAGTAATGAATGCCATAAGTTGGAATTACCGAGGTTTGGGTAATCCTCGTATAGTTCTTGCTTTGAAGGAATTGATTTATTTCGAAAAATCCAATCTTATTTTCTTAATGGAGACATTGATTACTAGTACTCATATTGAGGAGATTCCAGTTGCCTTGGGATATTCAGGTGCTTTTTCTGTTGATAGGGAGGATCATTCAGGAGGTTTAGTAGTGTTTTGAAAATCTATGGATTTGGTTTAGATTTAGAGTTATTCACATAATTTTATAGATGAGGAGCTCTCTGATAGTATAAATGGAGATTGACTGGTTTCTATAGATTCCCTGAAAGGCATGGATGACATGAATCTTGGGATTTGCTTAAGAGTTTGGCACAAGTTTCAAATTTGCCATGGATTATTTTTTGGTGATTTTAATGATTTTATTTTTCAAAGTGATAAGTGAGGTGGTATGGATCATCCAAATGCTTTACTTGAGGGTTTTTAGGAAGTGATATATGATTGTAATCTTCATAATCTTCCATTAGTGGGTTATCTGTTCACTCTAGGAATGTGGTCAGGGTACTACTCAGTTGATTGAGGAAAAAATTGGTTAGGTGTTTAGTTGTCATGGCTAGAGTTGTTTCATTCTTTCCAGTTAAATAATGTACAGGCTTCCATTTCAAATCATATACCTATTCAGGTAGAAACTATAGTTTGAGCGTCTATTGGTTATCAAAAGGGATTCAGATTTGAAAATGTGTGGTTAAAAGAGCCAAATTTCAATTAGGTGCTCCAAAGTATTTGACGGTGTTTATGCGTTGCTTGTTTATCTCATGGATTACTTGTTTGTGGGGAGCATTTATTTAGGTGGGGTAGGAATATTTTTTCCCAGTTTTGAATTCAAAAATAAAACTTGTATGCTAGAATGAATACATGTAAAGGCAATGTTTTGTATAGAGGAGTATCATGCAATCTAGGGTGGTTTAAAAATAAGGCTATCATTGTCGTGTGGGTGATGAGAGACAAATTCATGCTTGGACTAATCCATGGATTTCTGGTTTGGATCCTTTTATTATCTTTGATGCTAATGATTATAATTTGGACGATTTGATGGTTTGAGATCTCATACATATGCCTTCTGCTTTATAGAATGTTTCTATACTTGAGATTTTATTTTCTAAAGAGGTAACTGATGCTATTCTCAATATCCCTTAAGTTATTATGCATTCACAAATACTTAGATGTGGCATTTTGATAAAAGGGGTCAATCATATGTTAAATCAACTTATTGGGTAGCATTTGCTATGTTTTGTAATGATTCTAACGCATGTGTTATTGATTAGTGGAGAAAGTTGTGGCAACTTCATATTCCTTCTAAAATACTAAATTTTATTTAGCGAGAGTGTAGGGATATTCTTCCTTGAAGTCCGGTTTACTTGTTAAAGATATTGACATTATCTTTCCTATTTATTTTGTGGTGAGGTTAAAGATGTCATATATATTTTTGTCTTTTGCCTATTTGCTATTAATTATTAGTTATTATTGGTTATACTAGGATAGTGGGAGACAATTTATCCTTTGGAGAGTGATTTTTTGGATATGTGGGACTTATCACAGACTTCAAAAATCTGTGCAATTATATGAAGCATATAGTCTAGTAAGAATCAATTGTTATGAAACCGAAAGCACATTTCATTTATGGAGGCTGTAGAGTTTGGTAGTGAAATTCTTTCTTCATGACGCCTCAATTTTTACTTGCATTTTACACACATTTTTCATCTATTTTGTTCATATAAATAGCTTTATTTATTTATTTAATGTTCTTAGTTATTTAAATTAATTTTTAGTGCATTATAAGTATTTTTTTAATTATTTTATAGGTAAAAGGCACTGCAATTAATTCTTAAAAAATGACTTATTTGAAGAAGGGCATAAAATTGAATAAGGAGCGATACAATTATATCGTAACTTATGTCTGTCGCTCTATTTATAAGGCATGTGGTAACCTTTTTAACTTTCTAGACAACTTTTTAAAACATATAAATACAACTTTTTCTTTACACTTAGGAGATAGAAAATCCTAAAATAAAAAGTATGGTAATTTACAGGGACATCCTTGAAATTTGACAATATACATAGAATAGTCTGTCATTAAACTTTCAGTAACAAATTAGTTCCTAAGTTTAATTTTCATCTAACAAAATATTCATTCTATAAATAAAAATGACATTTTACAATGAGGGACTAAAGTGGTCATGGAATAGATAAATTGAGGGGCACATTCATTAGTCAATTTGAATATTAAGGGATTAATTTATTTAATCAAATTAAAATGTAGGGAGTAATATGTTGGTATTTTAATAATACAAGGACTAAATTACTAATTATAAACAAGCATAGAAGTGAATATTTTTATAATTCAATAACACATCTTATTTTAATTGAACTCATTGTGTAAGAAAAAACTTGCAATGCATATTTAAAATAAGTCAATATAATTTACTAGCAAAATCCTATAATTTCATTCATATACTTGAATATTACATGGACATAGTTGGTTCATTCATGAACCATACAATATTTAAGTACACAAACCATCATATTTGCATATACTAAATTCAAACTTCTATAAAAGGAGTGTTTTACATATTAAATTGAAAGTTACACAAATGATAGTGTCTAATTTCCTTATACAACAAAAATTATCAAAAAGTGAGTTGCACATCCATAATGCACGTAAGTTAGCTCCATATCCATTTCTTTACCATTCATAATATTGCACATCAAACAAACCCATAGAAACCTTCATATATACTGTAACGCCCCGAAAATCGGACCGCTACCGGCGCTAGGATCCAGATCGACTTAAGGTCGCCGAGACCCGTAGCAAGCCTGCTATACTCTCTGTGTACCTGTAAAATCCCATACATGATCAAACATGTTTTGTAAAACATAAAACTGATGCTCTGAACCAAGGCTCAACCTGTGCATGCACTATCTTTGTACTATAAACCCCCTGACTAGAGCTTGCTCTAGATGGGTTCAACTCATACTCTGTTAAGCCTGGTTTTTCACATACTGATAAAAAAACATTCACAGCACATAAACAGACCATGTATATAAAAAGGATTTACAACATGGGTCAAGCACAAGACTCTACACTATACAATACTAAACCATTTCTTTACAATATTACATTTACATGTCCACTCTATGCTATTACACAAGCCTTTACTCTTCCTGTACCCTGCTGACTTCCCTCTGACTCTGATCCTGCAAGACTGGGGTTAAAGGAGAGGGATGAGCTATACTAGCCCAGTGAGTAGAACAAATCAAACACGTCAATAAAACATGCTCAAATGGAATGCATCACATCACAAGTAAATCACATCATCTCAGACGGACTGATTCAAAATTCCCTCAATCTGTGCCCGGCCCGCGAAGGAGCTCCTCAGGACTTTATTACGCACCCTAGGGTGCCCTGTGCCCGGCCCTCTCAGGGCTCCTCAGGACTTTACTACGAGGGCTAATGAATCCACTATGTCCGATCCGTACAAGCATAGAATAATGCAATGTGTCACATTAGTGTATTCTAGTGCACTCAACCTAGTACATATCATGATGCATGGAACATGCTCAAAGCATTTATTTTCTCAATTTAAAACATTAAGTTTAGTTCCACTCACCTCTGGCTGACTCTGTGCTAACTCTGAATACTCTGAAGCAGTGCTCACTGCTGCTCTCTTCGGTTCCTCTGGTCCGTTTCTACACAGGTGGACTCAAATGAGGGACCAAATTAGCTCAAGAACAACTCTATAAAACTCCCCAAAACCCCTTGAAAACATCCTAAAAGAATCAAGAAAAACATGCAAAAGAAGGCTGGATAGGGCACTTTCGGCGGCAGGTTCGGCGGCTGAAAGTCCCTTCCAGAGACGAAACTCAAGCACTTTCGGCGGCACTTCGGCTGCCGAAAGTCCTCTCCAGAGACGAAAGTCTCTACCCTTTGGCGGCACCTTCGGCGGCCGAAACCCTCCTCCAGAGCCGAAAGTCCAAACTTTCGGGGGCAAGCTTAGGCAAGCTTAGGTAGCCGAAACCACCTCCTTAGCATGTTCGGCGGCCGAACCTTCTTTCAACGGCAGAAACTGGATTCTCCAGTAAGGCAGAAACTTGTTCTGCTTCATGCAAACGTACCCAAACTTCACTCAAACATGCAACCAACAACTTCACAACCTGCATATACTCAAGTATAGGCACAAAGGGGTCCAAAACTAACAACACATAAGCATGCTTTGACCACAAATCAACCAAAACCTCAACGAAACCTAAACATACATCTCTACCCATAAAACTCCATAAAACTTGCATAAATCATGAAAAGAAGTTCAGGATCTTCCCTTACCTCTTACACACAAGAAGATAAACGATCCCAACGTGAAGATATGGAGAAACTCTCCCTCAAAGTGTAATACCCGGCTAGACTCCGGTATCGAAATTCCTACCGTCCGGTGGAATCTCGGATGTCGGAAGCCTTTAGTAGGGTAGAAACATGTTTTCATAAAATTTTTTAAGGTATTTCATGGTTTTAAGTATGAAAATTAAATGAGTTTTTGCATAAAAAGTCTTTGGAGGAAAACCCAGGTTCAGCCGCCGAAAGTCAAGTTCGGCCGCCGAACATGCATGCGTTTTGGAGGCACGTTAGGCCCCCGAAAGCATGAGTGAGGGAAGTCCAGGTTCGGCCGCCGAAACCCAAGTTCGGCCGCCGAACATGGCATGCATGCGGAAGCACTTTCGGCCCCCGAACGTGGCCTAGCCAGCCACTATAAAAGGGTCCCTTAACCGAAAACGGGCGAGCTTTTCCCCATTTTCGGCCAAGGTGAGCTTTTCGCCGCCCCTCACCGATCTTTGATGATTTTCCTCTAGATCTTTCAAGTTTTTCACTTGTTTTAACTTCGTTTTGAAGATTTGAGCTTTTGAGCAAGTTTTGGAGCTTTGGGAACTTAGGAGCTCATTTGCTTGGATCTCCGAGTTTAGGTCGTCTCTCTCTCGATCTTCAAGAGGTAAGAGCCGATCTTAAGCTCATTATATGTTTTAAATAAGTTTTATGCTAGATCTATGGGGTAGAAATGCATGTGTAGGTTTTTAGTGAGTTATGGATGATTTTTGAGTTTATGCAAATGTGGCTTGCAAATGCTTGTGTATGTGTGTTGTAGTTGGGGTTTAAGGTAGTTTGAGACCCCTAGGTGTGATGTATGATGTGTATGCATGTTTTAGAACAAGTTTATGCATGATTGGTTAGTTTTGGAGGCAAATGTGCATAAAGGAGCCAAGTTTCTGCCCTTTGGCAGAAATCAGGTTCGGCAGCCGAAGGCACTTTCGGCCGCCGAACATGGCTGGGGAGGCAGGCCTTTCGGCTGCCGAAGTTGCCCCCAAAAGGAGACTTTCGTCTCTGTCTGAGACTTTCGGCTGCCGAAGGTGCCGCCGAACATGCATGAGTTTCGCCTCTGTCTGGGAGTTTCGGCCGCCGAAGGTGCCGCCGAACCTGCCTGACTTTCGGCTCTGGAGGGACTTTCGGCCGCCGAACCTGCCGCCGAAAGTGCCCTGTCCAGCCATTTCTTGCATGTTTTTATGTAGTTGTTTTATGATGTTTTAGGGGGTTTTTGGGGAGTATATTAGAGTTATGTTTATGTATGTTTGGTCCCTCATTGGAGTCCACCTGTGTAGGTTCGGACCCGAGGAACCGAGGACCCCAGCAGTGAGCCAGCTGCTACAGAGTTTGTCAGAGCTAGCCAGAGGTGAGTGGAATAAACCTTAAGTTTTAAATTAAATGAAATATGAATTTTGAGCATGATCCATGCATCATGAATGCCATGAGATATAGTAGGTTGTTTGCATTAGTATTCACGAATATGTTGCATTGCATTTATGATGTTGATGTGGATTGGTTATTGGATGATCCTTTAGTCCTCATATGGCATGATGATGTTACGACATGATATGGTATTGAAGTCCAGGTTGTACCCATTCTACGTCCCTGGCACGATGTAAGAGAAAGTCCAGGTTGTACCCATTCTACGTCCTTGGCACAGTTGGACTGTATGATATGTTATGTTAAGGGAAAGACCGGTTGTACCCATTCTACGTCCCGGCACAGTTGGACTATGTAGAGGACTAATGGTGACAATACCATCCGAGATGTGATTTGTTGTGATGTGTTGCATTTCATAAAAGCATGAAATTTTAATATATGATTTCA
This sequence comes from Manihot esculenta, assembly GCF_001659605.2. Taxonomy (NCBI): domain Eukaryota; kingdom Viridiplantae; phylum Streptophyta; class Magnoliopsida; order Malpighiales; family Euphorbiaceae; genus Manihot; species Manihot esculenta. The sequence goes on along the minus strand of NC_035174.2, from coordinate 18,124,409 downwards.
CTATTCTGCTCACTAGGCTTTGTAGCTCACCCCTCTCCCCTAACCCCAGATGTGCAGGTACAGGGTAGACTAGGAGGTTAGCCAGAGTTTTGAAGTATGTTTATGTAATAGTTAGATTGTGGACATGACAATTGTACTATGATGTAATGTAAGAGATTACAGTATGTTATGTAATGAGGTATATTGAGGTTATAGATGTGCTTGACCCTATGAGTATTGTAATCCCTTGTTGATGCATGATCTTAGATATTTGATGATACAGATGTTAGCCAACTCAACACATGTATATCGCCCATTGGGGCATTGATGAGATCCCACAGAGGGGTCAAGTTTATGATTATGTCTTAGTGCATGCACAGGTTGAGTTTGGTGTATGAGAAATGAATGAAAGAAAAGTTTAAATTTTTATGCATGTTGTTGATCATGTATGGGATTATACAGGTTTACAGGTTTACAGGTTATATGTCAGGCTTGCTACGGGTCTCGGCGGCCTTAAGCCGATCTGGATCCTAGCGCCGGTAGCGGTCTGATTTTCGGGTCGTTACACAAAGTCTCCAACTTCAAAACTTTGGTTAATTTGCTCAAAAGCTTCAAAACAACATAAAACTCATCAAAACTTTGCAAGATTTGAAGAAAACATGAAAATCACCCAAGGAAGAGCATGCTCTCACCTCTGTCTGTGAATGGAAAGAAAATCTTATCCATTCACCGACCTAGGGCCTTTTATAGGTGGCTGGCCAGACCACTGTAACGCCCCGAAAATCGGACCGCTACCTGCGCTAGGATCCGGGTCGACTTAAGGCCGCCGGGACCCGTAGCAAGCCTGACATAAAACCTGTGAACCTGTATAATCCCATACATGATCAACAACATGCATAAAAATTAAAACTTTTCTTCATACAACTGTCATCTACTAACTCAACCTGTGCATACTCTGAACATATACATAACATAGTCCCTCTGTGGGATCTCATCAAGCCTTAAAGGCAAAACAACCTGTGTTGAGTTAGTTTACATAAACATCATAACATAAGATCATGTATATACAAAAGGGATTAACAATACATTATGGTCAAGCACAACTCTATCCTCAATAACCTCATTACATAACATCCTGAATATTTTTACATTTCCTCATAATGCAGTTGTCATGTCCACACACAAACTATTACATACATATGACTTTTTCTTCTTGCCTTCTCTATCTATCCCGTACCTGCAAACTTGGGGGTTAGGGGAGAGGGGTGAGCTAGATGCCCAGTGAGTAGAACTGTAAAAAGAATATTTAAAACATGCTATTATGGAATGCGTCACTGCACAAATAAATCACACCACGGATGGACTGATTCACAAATCCCTCAACTCCATGCCCGGCCCTATTATGGGCACCACAGGACTTCGTATTGCCCGGCCCTATTATGGGCACCACAGGACTTCGTACTCGGAGTTATTGCCCGGCCCTATTATGGGCACCACAGGTCTTCGTATTGCCCGGCCCTATTATGGGCACCACAGGACTTCGTATATAGAAGGCTAATGAATCATCCTAATGTCCATCCACTATCATCTATCACAACAGTACAATGCGGCATAGTCGTGAATTCTAATGCAAACAACCTATAATATGATCATGGTGCATGAAGCATGATAAAAGCATTTCATTTCTTAATTTAAAAAGTTAAGCTTAGTTCCACTCACCTCTGGCTGACCCTGACAAACTCTGTAGCAGCTGGCTCACTGCTGGGGTCCTTGGTTCCTCGGGTCCGAACCTACACAGGTGGACTCCAATGAGGGACCAAACATACATAAACATAACTCTAATACATTCCCTAAAAACCCCCCTAAAACATCCTGAAAACATCACATGAAAATATGCATGAAATGGCTGAACAGGGCACTTTCGGCGGCACCTTCGGCGGCCGAAAGTCCTGGACAGAGACGAAACTCAGGTAGGTTCGGCGGCACCTTCGGCGGCCGAAAGTCCCAGACAGAGACGAAAGTCTCTTTTCGGGGGCCACTTCGGCGCTGCCTCCACAAAGGGGGTTCGGCGGCCGAAACTCCCTTCGGCGGCCGAACCTGGTTTCTGCCAGAAGGGCAGAAACTTGGTTCAACCGAACCTCTTGCCTCCCAAAACCTCCAATCATGCATAATCTCATTCTACAACATGCATACCACACATACATTACACCTAGGGGTCTCAAACTATCATATACCCCAACTACAACACTTCAAACATACTCAAACATGCCACATTGCTCAAAAATCACATAAAACCTAACATTTACCTAAAAACTCATACAACCCTATACATGCCATTCTACCCCATAAAATCACTTAAAACTTACTTAAAACATATAAGGAGCTTAAGATCGGCTCTTACCTCTTGAAGATCGAGAGGGAGACGACCTAAACTTGGAGATCCACGAAAATGAGCTCCTGAGTTCCCAAAGCTCCAAAACTTGGTTTAAAAAGCTTAAATCTTTCAAACCAAGTGAAAACAAGTGAAAATCTTGAAAGATTTAGAGGAAGAACATCAAAAATGGGTGAGGGACGGCGGAAAGCTCACCTTGGCCGAAAATGGGGAAAAGCTCGCCCGTTTTCGGCTAAGGGACCCTTTTATAGTGGCTGGCCAGACCACGTTCGGGGGCCGAATGTGCCTCCGCATCCATGCAATGTTCGGCGGCCGAACTTGACTTTCGGCGGCCGAACTTGACTTTCGGCGGCCGAACTTGACTTTCGGCGGCCGAACCTGGACTTCCCTCACTCATGCTTTCGGGGGCCTAACGTGCCTCCAAAACGCATGCATGTTCGGCGGCCGAACTTGACTTTCGGCGGCCGAACCTGGGTTTTCCTCCAAGGACTTTTTCATGCAAAAAATCATTTTATTTCATACTTTAAAACCATTAAAAACATGAAAACATTTTATGAAAGCATGGTTCTACCCTTCTAGAGGTCTCCGACATCCGAGATTCCACCGGACGGTAGGAATTTCGATACCGGAGTCTAGCCGGGTATTACAACCACCTTCGGCGGCCTAACGTGAAATCAAAACTCATGCATGTTCGGCGGCCGAACTTCACCTTCGGCGGCCGAACCTTGCATTTCTTCCTTGGTGCTTTTCTTTCACAACCTCATTTCCTTTTGCACTTAAAACATGAAAACATACTAAAATCCTTTACCAAACATAAAGCTTACCCTTCTAGCGAATTCCGACATCCGAGATTCCATCGAAAAGTAGAATTCCGATGTCGGACTCTAGCCGGGTATTACATATACCATATCCATGATCAACAAAATCATCCAAAAAGTATCAAAAAATGAGTTGCACATCCATAATGCAAATTAGCTCCATATCCATTTCTTCGCCATCTATAATGATGCACATTAAACAAACACACAACAACTTTCATATATACAAATTACCTTCAAAAGGGTCCATATTCACAATCTATAAAAATATGAAAAAAAAAATATCAAAAAGTGAGATGCAATAAAAATATCTATAATGTTGCACAAGCAACAAAAATATCCAAAATATAGCTTATCAACAACCTGCATCTAAAAATGATAGTATCCATAAGATTTTGTTTAGTTGTTTCACTTGTATATGTTGGTCTATTATTGCTTGCATCTATATTAACTTGTGTGTTCTAGTTGAATGTTCAATACAAATATGTTATTTGAATACAACTAAATAAATATTTGAAAACATACACTATTTTTTTCTTACGGTCTATATTTCGCTTTCTTTCTTGTTGCAATATTAAAAAAATTATAAGTTTTTATAATTATAAAAGACTAGCATAATTATAATCAGAATAAAATAAAGTTAAATTAGATTTAACATACATTGTTACAAATAGGTGCTTTTGACATGTATGTTTATTATGCCCGAACTCCATACAATTTGAACATTGAATAGATGCTGATAATTTCTGTTCAGAAGAAGGTCTATCTTCACCTTCTTCCCTTCTCCTCACTTTACAAGGTTTACTAGGTAATCTCTTCAATGGAAGAAGTTGTATGCTTTACTCATCAAAAGGTGGTTCTAAATATTTATGAGGGCACTATATGAATTACCCCTTCATACAATCGCATGTAAGTTGTTACAGTGTAATAAGAGTTACAGTAATCTTCTATGTTGTCTCCCTTATACCCTATGCATAAAGCAACATGTTTGTAAGAAAGGCTGTTGATTGCTCAGCAATTGTTAGAACAAGTCTTTTCTTGTAGTTTGATTATAAGTTTCAAAGGTCCATCACAGACTCAAACTCATCATTTCTTTGAGGTGAAAAACGGAAATGTCAACTCTGACTTATAATTTTATTAATTGAATTGTTTGCTTTTGGTGTAAGTTTCCCATCCCAACTACATCCATTTGTATATTTTTTGTGCATTCTCACTATATACTTTTGCTTAAAAGCTTCTAATAGTACTATAATTGACCATATTCTTATTTTCCTTATCTAATTATTGATGATTTAGTCATATTGTTTTAAGGTGATATGTATTTGTGTTTTCTCAAGAAGAATGACGACACCACTGATTTAATGGAAACTACATTAACCATTTATAATGAAGTATTAACAACATCAACAATCCCGTACAAAGAAGAAAGAATAATTAAAGGAAAAACAAACAAATGAATATCTTAACAATGAATGAAAAATTATTATGAAAGTGAGTTAACTTCTAGCAATCACTCATAAAGGTGTAAGACTTATCATTGTTACCATTATGAATACAATCTTGTAAATATCACAAAAAGAAGTCCCAACTTGATCCGCACTCCACTTCAACAATACCTATTGCTAATGGGATAACCCCACTATTTCCATCATCATCTGGCTACTAGTAACACTCCACTATAAGGTCATTTTAAGTGGAAGCCATCAAATATGATAAATAGTCTACAGTTAAATAAGAATCCACTTATGATTGCTTGGAAGGATAGAAACATCCTTTTAAAGACTCTCAGTGCATCCAAAAGATCTTTCTTCAAACTCAAACTTGACAATAGTATCAAGATTGCATCTCTTTAAATGTTCAATATACAGCTCTAGGATCTTGTAGCTTTCCTTGTGCCAGCCTTCAACATGTAATCTCATTTGATGTCTGGCTCTACATAACATCCATCAACTAGAATTCACTCCTTATTTTTTAATCAACTCATTCTACATTAAATCATATAAAATCTTAATGTCAACAAATAATGAGTTAGCTAGCTTGTTAGCTATCCACTTTGCATCTGCATTCTTGTTTTTATTTTCCACTGGTCTTACATAATTATGCTCCCCTCATAAGATCTTCCTCATGAAAGTCTTACCATTTGGGATTATAAACGCATGTACTCATTATGGACAACCATCTGCACTATAAATTGTTGTTACCTTGTGCGTATCATTCTTTTTATGCTTATACACTTCCTTTATTGTATAATCACATAAGGCAGCTCTAAAGGCATTTTCATCCACAAAACAATGCCCAATTTCAAAAGGGACATCGACATTACTAAAATGTATATATGATTTCTTATAATATTAACTGAAAGAGAGTTTTTTTTTCTTCCTTTTAGAAGAACCACTTGCACTATCAAAGCTTTCATCACAAGTAGTCAATAAATGTTGAATTTTCAAACTACAAGCTACTCATTCTATCACTATCTATAGCAACTTTAAATTGCTCATCATCAAGATTCCCTTCTTCGTCACTTGAGTCCTCATCCTCACTTTGAACTTCACAAGGAGCTTCATCATCATGAACATCAAACTGAATATCTTCATTTCCTTAATCTTCCTCCTCTTAATCTTTCTCCTGAATATTTGAATTTCTAAGTTCTACAGTTAAGGTCATACTCCTGTCTCCTAGCATATATCTACTAATATCACACACATGAGGAGAGGATGAATTATTAGGCTCTGGCTCAACAGGTGTATCAACATTGCCTAAAGCATGAGGATGATTACTAATATCTATAACATCTACTTATTGTGGGTTGCTTTTGGGTGTACCAGTTGTCCTCATATTCTTCTTGTTTATTTTTTTTTCATTAATATGCAATATTGGCCTAAAGAGGGAATGATGATTTGTAACTCTATGTTTAATTTTATTCATTACTAAACTGGCACAACCTTTTATAATAAAACCAATAGTAAACCATTTCTCATAACATGATAACTCAATCACCGGATTATCCCTATGCTTATCAAACAAGGCCAAAATGTCATTGTCACACTTCACATGTAACTCACATGCTGAATAATATCCATAAAATCTTATTGAATCTTAAAGGCATCATGACAATCAGATAGCAGCGTGAAGTATAAGTACTTATTTGCTTGCTCCTCAAATTGACTACCTCATCGTCAAACTTCAGAGTTACAATATAAATTAAGGGATTCATAGCTATTTATTTTAAAATATAATGAAATATCTAATCAATATTAAACTCACAAATATAGCATATTATGTTAATTAAATTCCAATCAATATTGAACTCACAAGATAAAAATATATCTAAATCAAGTAGTTAATGTCCATACATTTTTTTACCTTAGTAACATTGCCAGGATAGGTTAGGCTTATACTTTACTACCATTAGATATAACTAAGAAAAAATTAATAACTTAGAAAATAAATTAATAAAATTGAAAGTATGAGATAAAATTTAAAATGTGTTCAGCATTCAGGATATTTTCCTACTATAAAGCCATATTCTAATTTTTACATTTTGTTAAAAATTAATGTTTCTCACTTTGTTATTTAATCGTTAAATCATATTTAACCTGTGAATTTATTTTTTATTTGAAATTTTGAATCTCATATACTGGGGCCATATCTTACCAATTGTATAGAATAATAATTGAAAATGCAATGGTTGTCCATAATGTTTAGAGTGGAAATGATGGAAATCAATAATAGCAATATACATTACCACGAGAATGGATATTTGAGAGGTTCAAATAGCTAATTTTAGATATTTAATTAACTATCCAATGAAACATGCAATTTCACCATTCATCGTTAAGAAAAGTGATCTACAAGATATTTCAACTGAACCATACCCACAAAGAAATGTCACTGAAGAGGAAATGTAACTTAAATTAATAACCAATAATTTCACGCGCATTGAAGTATTTAAACCTAAGCAATGCCATTAAAGAGGAAATGCCTAAATAAAAATGTTAGAGTAACATAAAGGTCATGCAGTTTTAATCGAGTATGTTTTTTACAATGCAAGAGTAGTGTGCGGCTAAATCTATACCTCTATGTTGAATCAATAGTTTCATTCAGTGCATCAATGATCTGCTTAACCCCAATTTACTTAAACAATGTAACGCTCAAACTCGCATCTATTTTGTTTGCTCAAATGATGGAAGGCTTAATCTCGTGTCTGCTTTATCTGCTTAACCTTGCATCTGCTCAACCTCGCAATGAACATTAATGGCATTTGATCAACCTTATGATAAAAGCCTAACCTCATTTATATGCTCAACAACTTAAATCGAGTAAGCCTCAAGTCCATCTCTATCAAGTCGATTGAGAGGATAGGTTTTCACTGTCTGGGTGAAGCTTATTAGGTTTTGGATTTTAAATCGTTTATGGATTTAAGGGTCATTTCCTTTTTTTTTTTAATTAAAGAGTAATTCAATCATTTCTCTTCAAATTAACGACAATTTCATCCCTTGTTTAATGAGTATTTGTTGCACAAAGTTTAATGAGGGACTACTTTGCAGGTTACATCTCTGTAAATTACTTTAAAAGTATAGCAACTGTTTACCTTTTTCTCTCAAAAATTTCACCTTCATCTCTTCATTATCAATATAAAATACCTAGAAAAACAAAGGCGCAACTGCTACTTCTTCAATGGCGGCTCTCTTGGATAAGTTTTTCATCATTTGAAGAGTTATTCAATTGGGTTTTTCTTCTCTTTTGCTAGCTTCATATTTTCTTTATTATGTTTCATAATGTCAACTGGAAATTAAAATGAGCCGGCCCTGTGGGTTAACTAAATTCCAATTCATCAAAAGACATGTCCATCCTAAGGGATATATCCCTTAGCTAATAGATGCTTTATTGAAGAGATGCATCATATGGTTAAAAGACATATCTCTTAGTATTTTCTTCTATATAAAGAGAAGTGAAGTTATTTCTTAAAATGTAATTATGCAAGAAGCAATAAAGCATATCAAGGGATACACTTGAGGAAGAAAATTGTGTGCACTTTGATCTTCATCTTTTAGTAGACTCTTATCAATCAAGTGCATAATATTTTAGTTCTGCAAATAAGATACACATCTAGACTGTAAAATTCTTAATATAATTCGTATTAAATACATGTGATTATATTAGAGACTAGTTATATAAATGATGGTCCTAAAGTATTATACATAGACATGGATTATGATTCATGTACAAGAATCCATGCGTTGAAGAGTCTATATTTTTCTTCATCGGTATCAGAGCCCTAATATTTATTTTTCTTGTCTTTTTTATATATTTAACATATTAAATTTTTAAGTTAAATTAAAATTATTTCTGAATTTTTAATAGAAATTCTAAAATTTAACAATATGATCATATCTGCTATTTTAGGCCTTAATATCTCTCTACATGATTTATACTATTAGAAAGTGTGAGAGACATGACTCTAAATTTGAGAAAAAGTCTCAAAATTCTACTATTTAAGAAAACCTATATGAAAAATTATTTACCGAATCAAATGACATCTGATAATAAAAAAATTATACATAATTACAATACTAAGGACAAATTTGAAACATCATGGTATTTCATATGAAATGATATGTTGTTTCAATAGAAATAATGTGTCATTTCAACTGAAAATATATGTTCTTTAATGTGAAAAGATATGACCTTTCAACTAAAAGAAGTGTCATTTCAACTAAAAAGATATGTCATTTCAACTAAAAATATATGTGATTTCAATCAAAATACGTACATTTTTCAATTGAAAAGAGGTGTTTTTTCAAATTAAAAAATTATATATTTTCATAATTTTATGTGCTTTCAACCAAATTTTTTTTCAATTAAAGTGACAAATCATTTAGTCCTCACATAAGTGCTATATATGCCTGAATATAGATCCTCATTACGCATTAGAGCCATATGGGGCACATGCCACAATTTTGAAATATTTCCTCTAATGAAAACTTTTTTAAAAATATTTTTGGTAACTTCAAATAAAATGTTGTGCACTTTATATTTTATATTTTTTTTTGTGGGAATAAATATTTTTTAACTATAAAAAAAATAATGTGTCCAAATTTTCTTTACTACTGTTTAATTTTTTGAGTCATTATATTGTCTTCAAATTATTTATTTTGTGTAAATAAATTATTTTGTTGACGGTTAAATATTTTTTATATATGATACAAAAAAAATTGATAAATTCAGTAAGGATATCAATGATGATATGCACTTTTAGAATGACTGAATATGATTATAATTTGTTAACCTACCCACAGTTGTAATTATTAAGGAATGATCTAAATTGGTTTATAAAGCAAATTGTTAAGTCAATGAGCAATTTTATGATATAATCTTAGAAGAATAACTAATATATAGATACATAAAGCTCTTAAGTTTAATTTTACTAGTGATTGATTTAGAACTTTATAAAAAATTTATTAACTAAGTAGTAACAAAGATTGTGAGTTATCCTATTGAACTATACATAAGAGGTACTAAGAGATAAAATTTCGTGAAATAAAGTTATATAAATCTGACTATGAGTTGTATTTAGACCTACATCTTGATTTCATTAGATCTTGTAAGGAATTATTAAAATGTTTAAAATCATGTTTGTTTATAAAGAACAATATATTTGTTCTGATAAATTCTTTATATGATGAGGTATATATATGTATATATATTTTTATTGAATAATTTCATATTTATTATTGGATAAATATTGATGTTTAATTTTAAAGTTAATTAATTTAAGATTATTATTCCTTTATATAATTAATTATGTTAAACTTATTACATATTAGGATTTTAGATATTGATTGAGAACTTAATGAACTTTTAATTCTAAATCTAATATAAAATAAGTATTAGCATACTTAATTATTGTATAGGATAAATATGTATATAAACCTAAGCTTGTTGCATTATGTCCTTTTTATTTTATATTTATATATCAATATAAAAATCTAATATATTGGTTGATGTAATAACTTGAAATTTTTATTTTAATTAAAATATTTTGTTTAAAATGTTATTTTTATTAATATTATGATGTTGATACACTTAAAAAAGCGATAAAATTATAAAAAATTACGAATATTAGATTATAGTAAAAAACTTCGTGCATCATTTTGATATTTTTAATCACAGATAACTTCTGTTTTAATACAATTGTCCCATAATATGATTTTTTTTTGTCTACAGATGAGCTAAGAACTCCCTAATAAGGAGTTTGTAACCTTTTTGAATATCAGTGATATATGTTGGGCATTAATGTGACTAAGTAACTTGGCTGCTCTCATGAAAACTCTGTCGCATTTAAAAGGAATAAGTAAAAGTAAGACAAACTTTTTAGAAGAGAATAACTAAGTATTGTTTCAAGTGAGACAATTGTGTAAAATGAATTGTTGTTATAGTAAAAATATAAGTTTTTTATGTGAAATATTTGATTATAAATTTAATTCTTGAATGTAATATCTTAATATTTTACAAATATTTTGATACTTCGTATTGAAGATTCTTTTTGGCCAAGAAGAAATGAAAACTTTTTATGGAACCTCATTTGATATTTTTAGTATATAAATTGACAGAGAAAGAAGACAAAATAAGGCTAATCTAATGTTTAAAATATTTAAAAAATGAAAATAATTCGCTAATGAATAATTGATTAGAGTAAGAAGAAGGGGGTAATAAATGTCATAAAATATTAGGAGATTTTATTAGATAAGTAGTGATTGCTTAGGTAATATTAACATATCACTTATGATTAATAATGCTCAAACTCTCAGAACATATATGTGATTGAGATAAAGATAGTTTAGAATAAATATAATTTTGGTCCATTATTTATAGAGTATTTTAAGTATAATAACTTAGTTTATATTGATATCTAGAATATGTAAATATGGAAAATGAACTAAGGTTTTAAAGTAGTGGACTTGAAGTTTATATATATGGATTTGAGATGTACATAGAATATGTGAATATAATTTATAGAATTGTGAAGTTAGAATTATTTTCAGTATAGAATATTTAATTTTTTAAAAATATTTTCTTAGATTTTTAGGACGAAATTGAAGTTTATGTGGCATCATAATTACTATGTCTATGTCATATTTTATAGAGTATGTAGCTAGAAAGACGGTTAAACAAAGGGATACAACAAAGGTGATTAAGGATGAGACAAATTTCAGAGTTGTGGCATGACAAGAAGTATAGTTACAACTATAACAATATGTCCATGAGTAAAAAGTAATTATTAAAATATAAAATTTAGAAGTATAGAATCCAGAAAAACGATGAATACAATAATGATAAGCAAAAGTACGAGGTTTACAATAATATTTTGAATTAATGTATGAGATTATGACATAATAATTTTATTTTTCTACTAGTAAAAGAGAAAAAAAGTCAACTTGATTATTTGACCAAGTATAATGAGGAATAATAATAAAAAGAGGCATGAAAGGTTCCAATCAAATTGTGGTAATGATTACAAACGGAAATGATAGAACTTAGGCCGGAACAAAAATCAAGAGTGGTAAATATGGATAATAGTCATAAGTCACTAGTAGGGTTGTACACGGTTCCTAAAGTTCCAAATTGAATTGAAGTCGAAAAAAATCGATGGTGTAGGAATCGAAATGTACCAAACCGAATTTATTTAACTATTTAGTTATGGTTTTTTTTTATCAAAAATCATATCGAAATCGTACTAAAAAATTAATTTTATATGTATACATTTTTAAATAATTTATAATGATATTATGATTCTAATATATAGTTTTAATAATATGTTTTATATATAATATAATTTCCATAAAATTAACACATATATATTCGTAATATTATTTAATTATTAAATATTTCTACTATTATATGTAGCTAATTTAGTTAGTTAATTATAATTTGTTCATCTAAATAGATTATATATGTAGTATATATATTGTTTCCATACTAATAGAATTATACTACTAAAATATAAAATTATTAAAAATAATTATATATATGTATATGTATGTGTGTATATATATTTATAATTATTATTATTACCTCCTCCTCCTCCTCCTACTACTACTAATAATAATAATAATAATAATATAAAATTATTATGTGTTTAGTCACTAGTCAATTTTTAAAGATTTATATGTGGCTATAAAATCCTTTTCAAGGTTTATTACAAATATTGTTTATAATAGACGTATTAATTCATTGAATTTACATAGATATTCATGTAAATTATATTATTAAAAATAATATTATTTATACATAAATTATTTTATGAATTCATATGCATTTTTGTATATATATTTTAGAATATTAAGATTTGAAAAGTATGGTAGACACATAAAAGATTAGTCTTTTTACATAGATAATCTCCTTTATCATCTAAGTGACTAATAAAGATAAGATAATTATAATTCATTATTATCAATAGTGATAATATAAAGAGTTTAAATTTTATAATTTTAATATCGCCTTCGAAAATGAATTTAATCATGTGATTAAATTAAATAATTTATCTTAATGCCAAGTGAGAGTTTTTTAACATGTTTCTTGCAGTAGATATTTAAATTCGGACATTAAATATCTAAACTATCATCTGCACAATATTGAATGATATATAAACATAAATTGTATAGGAATAGAATTAATAATGTGGTATACGATTCATGCCATGTATGCATTAAATATCCAATAAAAACAATACAAATTTAATATATGCTTGTTATTATGTGAAGTCTTAAAGGTTATAAGTATTTTGAACTTGTACCTCATAGCTTCGATCAGTTAATCAAGACTTAATTTAGTTATTAATTTTTTAGACCGTTGTCAAAAGATTATGAATGATTCGATCTAAAAAGATATTTTTAGAAAACAAATTAAATTAAAATTGAGAGAATTGTGAGATAAGAAAGATCATGAAGTACTATCATATTAATTTGCATTCATTTATCGGTCAATATATTTATTTTTGAGATAAAAACATAATTATGAATATGAAAATATTGAAAAGAGATTGTGAGAGATATGAATGTGATAAATGATCATATCACATCTACTCTAAACCCCATCAATTGAGATGCTATATCATCTTAATAGATATATGGCAATTAAGTTCTCGAAGTATGCACTGGTCACACAGTTTATTTGTAAAATATAAAATTTTATAATTTGAAATGAGATTTTACATAATACGTGTGAGTGAGAGATATTGAAAAATAGAATGGGTCATCCATGTGGGTCAACCACTTAAGTCATCAAAGGCATGTCTGTTCTAAGAGACATATCTCTTAGCCAATAGATGTTAAATTGAAAAGATGGATCATATGATTAAAAAATTAAAATATATCTCTTAAGAGACATCTCTTAGCCAATAGATATTATATTGAAGAGACGGGTTGAATTCATTTTTTAAAATATAATTTTGCAAGAAACAATAAAACATATCAAGGGATATACTTAGTAGACTAGTCTTATTCAAGGTGTGTTGGATATTTTTATACTCATTATAATGCTCGGAGTTTTATATATATAATAATAATAATAATAATAATAATAATAATAATTTTATATTATCACATTTTATTCTTTTAATATTATTTAATATTTAAATGTATTATTTTATTAATTTTATGCCATGAATGAATTTACCTTTTAATTTTTATATATAACTCAAAATTCAAATTTTTATTAATAGTAAATTAATAGATAAATTGTAGTTTAGTATCTGTAATTTAGTAAAATATAAATTTTAGTCCTCGTGTTTTTGAAATTCTACAATGGAGTCCTTGACATTTGGCAAAAAAAAAAATACAATTTAGTTATTACCATTAGAATGCAGTTAACTAGTCATTACTTATAAAAAAACTTATCAAAATGCCCTTTAATATATATTTTCTATCTAGAACAACAGTCCTAAGATTTAATTAAATATGCAATTTAGTCCCTTAATTTAAATTTTATATTTTTTAATTTATTCTAATATTATAAAAAATTGAACTTTGAATATTTAACTATTTACAAATAAGTACCTAAAATTTTACTTATCAATCCTTAATAATATACTTATTTATAAATAAGTCCATATCTTTTTATAAATTATCTTTAAATATTATAATTATCTATAAATAACTCCTATAATTTTACAAATTAATCCTAATATATTACAATTATTTATGAATAAGACCTTATATTTTATAAATTGGTCCTAAATATTTTAATTATTTATAAATAATTCCTATAATTTTACAAATTAATCCCCACATATTGTAATCATTTATAAATAATTTCATATATCATTACAATATAATCCTTAAATAGTATAATTATTTAATAATATATTTTTAATTTTATAAATCAATCTCTAAATATTATAATTATTTATAAATAAGATCTTAAATTTTATACATTAAGCCTTAAATTTTATGATTATTGATACATAAACCCCATACTTTTATGAGTTGGCCATAGAAAAATCAATAGTTAACTTGTTCGAAAATAATTATAATATGCAGGAATTAATTTATAAAATTTTAGATATCATTTGTAAATAATTAAAATATTTAAGATCAATTTGCAAAATATAAGGTTTTATTCATAAATAATTATAATACATAAGTATCAATTTGGAAAATTTTAGGAGCTATTTATAAATAATTATAATAGTTAAAGATAATTTATAAAAAGATAAGAACTTATTTATAAATAAGTATATTATTAAGGACCAATTTCTAATATTATAGATACTTATTTATAAATAGTTAAATATTCAAAGTTAAATATTTTACACTATTAGAATAAATTGAAAAAAATATACCATTTAAATTAAGGACTAGATTGTAGATCTAACTAAATCATAAGGATTGTTGTTTTAGATGGAAAATATATACTAAAGGGTATTTTGGTTTTTTTTTTTTTTTTTTTGAATTAACAGTAAGTCAACTGTAATTTTAATGATAGGGACTAAATTATAATTTTTTTAAAATTTTAAAGACTCAATTGTAGAATTTAAAAAATATGAAAACTAAAATTTATATTTCATTAAATTGTAGTTTATCTAAATTAATTTAAATAATAAAATCATTTTTTTTGAACTAAATAATAAAATCATTATCTACTTAAAAATTTATTATTATTGATGTTGATGAGATTAGGTTGATAATATGGTTAAAACGATATTGGACTGTGGTTGAAGAAAACCTACAAAAAGAAAACGTGAGGTGGTGGGTGTCCACGGCAACCACTTGGACGCACAAATCAGTACCTTGAAGAATATAGAGAATACAATTGATGACTCAGAGTTTTAGTGGTATTAGAGATAGTGTACCTTTACTTCTGTAATCGTTTCCCTTTTATATTATAAGAAAATGGAGATAAATATAACATTTTCTGAAAATCTGGTGATGATGTGGCTGGCTGCTCGATAAGAGACATCGTCAGCTAATAAGTCGGTGATCCTGCGATCACAGGAAAAAATGAGAGTATGTTGGACTGTGCCTGATAACGGTAACTCTGAGCCAATACTCGGTCTATCAGAAAAGGGTGAGTCTTGTCGATAAACCGGATATTAAAGTGTCTGGGTCTTCCTTTCCTCAAGTGGGACCGCTTTTTTTACTTGCCAGATACTTGCCATGTGACTCTTGTTTTGTGGTGACAACTCATAGTTTACTTTGGGCAGATGTTATGTTGCATTAGAGGTCTCCCCACTGGTCTTCGTTTCTTCAAATTCGAAGGGGACATCTTTTATCAAGGTTTGAGACATGTGGCTCCTCGAGATTGGTTTCTTGCTACTCATGTTGCTTCACCTACTGATCCTTTTGATGACTACTGCAATGTTTATCGTGCCGCATTTAACGCCTGTTGTCAAAACCATCTTTATAAAGTTCTATCGTCTTCTCTAAGTGTCACTTTTGGGTTCTTCTGCAACTTCTTTTTTTAGAGAAATTCATTCTACAACTCCCTTCTCGTTTCTGTTAAAGTCTTTACCTATTTCACGGTAAATTTATTGTCCTTTTTTAATATGGATAGGAACACCTCTTTCTCCCCTAGCGGGGCTCTATTTTCAGTTCCTCCTCCGATGGTCTCATTCGAGTGCCAGCTCCCATTGTTCCATTGAGGGAGGCCCTCGAGAACGAAGGTGACTCTCTTAGTGATATCATGTCCATCTTTTCGGATAGCAACGTGGATCGTTTGTATGACACCTATCACATTTCTCAAAAATTTTTCGAATTTTTACTCCTTCCCGCATTCGTGCTAACGACTTAATCCCCATTGGCGACACTATCATTATCTTCGAGGAGCAGTTGAAGGTGGGTCTCTGTTTCCCTTTAGATGTAACAGCCCGGCCTTCCTCTGGGTCCGGCACTGTTACCGCTCACGGCCCAGGGCTATCCCTCGCCTGGCCTCTTGCCACCTCGGGCTTTCCACTGGCGTCGTGAGCAGCTCTTAACATCCCTTCACCCTCACGGGTTCCAGGCAGGATTTGTCCCTCGGGGGAGCCATTACGGCCCGCCCTAGCCCGAGTGGATTTGGCCCAATTCCTTCCTCTGGGAATTAGGTCGCCTCCCCCACTGCTCGAACCCTTGACCTCCCACTTTAAGGGAATAGTCTGGTGAGAGTGAGTACCAATTGTTCCAATGGAACAACTGGTACTCACTCTCACTAGACTATTCCCTTAAAGTGGGAGGTCAAGGGTTCGAGCAGTGGGGGAGGCGACCTAATTCCCAGAGGAAGGAATTGGGCCAAATCCACTCGGGCTAGGGCGGGCCGTAATGGCTCCCCCGAGGGACAAATCCTGCCTGGAACCCGTGAGGGTGAAGGGATGTTAAGAGCTGCTCACGACGCCAGTGGAAAGCCCGAGGTGGCAAGAGGCCAGGCGAGGGATAGCCCTGGGCCGTGAGCGGTAACAGTGCCGGACCCAGAGGAAGGCCGGGCTGTTACATAAGACCTCTCCTTTGTGGAGGTCCTCTGGGTTCACAAGCTTTTTGTTATCCAGCTTCATCCTAATAGTTGGAGAATCTTAGTGGCCTTTCAGTTCATGTGTTTTAATAATCACATATAGCACTTTTCTCCCAGTTATGCCAACTAAGTACCCATAAAAATTAGGAGTTCTAGTACTTTAGCAGTCGAAAGTACTTGAATATTTTTTATCAGATGCCATCTTCTTTGAAACAGTAGAAAAATAAGTTTTTTTATCCTCTGTCATCGTACGTCGGGGGGCTTTGGGGGCCTTCAAACCAGCTAGCACTATTCGGTAGAGCTGAAGAAGGATGGGGTTCGTCCAATGAGAGAGGAAGACGAGGCTTTACCTTTTTCTTATGGAAATGGGTAAAGCCATAAGGAAGATTGATATTACTCAGGTGGTGAGGAACACAATCTTGTCCCGGCAGAGCCATCTGCTAGCAAGCCAGACCCACGCTCCTCACCCACCCATCCTTCTCAAAAGCACACTCATATCTCGGGATCAAGGTACTTCTCTTTTCATCCTTTTTATTTGGCGAATTGACTTTCTTACTCACTTTCTCTTTCATTTCCAGATATGGCCGGGTCAAGCCTTTTTTCTGAGGCAACATGTGCTGCTTGAAAGGGTAAGGCTATTGCTGCTGGGGTTGTTGGTCCATTTGCTAAACATGCTCGCCCTTCGGAAGTGGTGATTGTACCTCCTCCTCCCTTTTCTAGCCTACGGCTGAGGAGCTGGTACTCCTTCAGCCTGAATCTTCAGCCCCAGGTGCTTCTAATCTGGCCTCAACTCCAATGCTTCTTACTGATGCCCCTTCTTCATCTATTCCTGCTAGTGTAGGGGTCGAGTCTTCATGGCCCATTGGTATTTAACGTTTGGCCTTGGCCCTAAACCGAGCACCTTCTCTCTTTGATGACCTTTCTCTGGGTCTCTTACTAATCAAGAGTGCCCTGAGGCCGCAGATCGCCGCCATTTGAATGAAATTAAGATGGATGAGTTGTTTGTTTATGCCATTCATTCTGCGTTGGAGGGTGCCCTTTGTACCTATGTGGCCAAGGAGTATTTTAGAGCCTTGAGGTGAGAATTTGGTGTAAAAGAGATGCATATAGAGTTCTTGGTCGAGGAATGTTCAAGCTTGAAGACCTGAGTTGCCAAAGTTGAGGGTATGATGAAGAAGATCCTAAAGTCAGTAGACAAGCTTTAGGCTAATCTTGATGCGGCCCTTGCTTTTAACCTGGGCCTTGAGAGTCAAGCTAAATCCGTCGAGAATCAAGTAGCCATGTTGCAGCGTTAGGTCTTGGAGCTGCAGGCTCAAGCTGAGGAGGCCCGGACTGCCTCAACAAACTCTAAGAGACAGTGGCCCAGGCCTAGGAGATATTTGTCCAAGGCCAAGATTCTATGAAAAAGGAGCTGATGAAGCATTTTCCTTCTGAGGATTTCCCCTAGATAGATGACATCCTCCCCGATGAAGAAAATGAGGGTAGGGGGAGTGTGCTGAAGATACTCCCGTCGAAGAGGAGTGCGATGAAGATGTACCCTCTGACCGGGTTTCTCCTGTAATAGATGCCGAAAATATCAATATAACGGAAACTCAGGCGAATGAGCCAAAAGACCCTGCCCTTTTCTAATTTTTCATTTTTAATAAGAATATTGCCTTTATTTCCATTAATAGTTTATATGTTCTGCACATAATATTTTTTTGAGAGGGGAAAAAATTTGCTTAAGGGGTTAACACCCATTTATGACGCCTAGTCACTGACCTGTATTGTGCGACCAATGCTCGAGTGGTCTGGCGGAAGCTGTCTTATGACCTAACCTGGTGAAAACTACCTTGTGGCCTCGATTTATGGGACCAATGCCCAAGTGGTCTAGTGGAAGCCACCTTATGACCTGGCCCGACAAAAGC
The DNA here is from genome assembly GCF_001659605.2 of Manihot esculenta. Taxonomy (NCBI): domain Eukaryota; kingdom Viridiplantae; phylum Streptophyta; class Magnoliopsida; order Malpighiales; family Euphorbiaceae; genus Manihot; species Manihot esculenta. The sequence goes on along the minus strand of NC_035174.2, from coordinate 18,105,330 downwards.
TACATTTGTAACGACCCCAAAATAGACCGTCACCGGCGCTAGGATTCAGGTCGGCTTAAGGCCGCCAGAACCCGTAGCAAGCCTGCTATACTCTCTGTGTACCTGTAAATCTCATACATGATCATACAGTTTTTGTGAAAATAAAACTCTTTTCTGAACCAAGGCTTAACCTGTGCATGCACTATCTCTGTACTCTGTACTCATGTACTTTGTACTCTGTATCCCCGCCTAGAGCTTGCTCTAGATGGGTTAACTCATACCTGTTAAGCCTGGTTTTCACATACAGGAAAATATATATACATATACAGATCATGTACAAAACATACATTACTAGGTCAAGCAACAACTATTACATCTCTTTAATATTACATGTCCACTCTAAGCTATTACAGATCTCTTTACTTTTTCTGTTCTCTGCTGGACTGTCCCTGTACACTGTACACTGAACCTGCAAAACTGGGGTTAAGGGAGTGGGATGAGCTCTATAGCCCAGTGAGTAGAACAGTAAAACATCTCAGTAAAATATGATCTCATGGAATGCACCATATCACAGACAAGCCACATCAAGAGTAAACCTGTCACCACATAGTCTCAGTAACTCTATGCCAGGGCGTAGAATCGAGCACCTGGTCTTCCTGTCATATATGTATATGTGTATATAACACCTCTGTACTTACCATTGCCAGGGCGTAGTCAAAGGCTCCTGGACTTTGCTATACCTGCCAGGGCGTAGTCAAAGGCTCCTGGACTTTGCTATACCTGCCAGGGCGTAGTCAAAGGCTCCTGGACTTCCTGTCTGAGACTATTGGATCATTCAGCATTCACTCACTGTAATACCCGGCTCGAGTCCGGCATCGGAATTCCTATAGTCCGGTGGAATCTCGGGTGTCGGAACCCTCGAGAAGGGTAATACATATGTTTTTTAAGGTATTTTCACTGGTTTTCATGTTTTGAAGGGTTAAAAGACTTGAGTTTTGAAAGAAAAGCAACAAGGGAGAAATGCAAAGGTTCGGCCGCCGAAGGTCACTTTCGGCCGCCGAACATTGCATGGTTGCGGCTTCACGTTCGGCTGCCGAAGGTGGTCTGGCCAGCCACCTATAAAAGGGCCAAGGGTCGGTGGAAGGAGGTTATTTCTCCTCCACTTGCAGCCAGAGGTGAGTTTCAGCCTCTCCTACGTTGACTTTCATGTTTTCCATGATTTTCATCAAATCTTTCAAGAGTTTTAAGAGTTTTGGTGATTTATGAAGGTTTTGAGCAAAAGAACCAAGTTTTGAAGCTTGGAGCTTTGGAAGAGCTTTTCTTCATATCTCTACGTTGGGATCCTTCATCCTCAAGTTTTTAAGAGGTAAGTGAAGATCCTGAGCTTCTTTGATGGTTTTGAAAGGTTTTATGAAGTTTGTATGGGTAGTTTGCATGTTTAGGTTTAGGTGAGGTTTTTGGTGATTTGTGGTGTTCCAGCATGATTAAGTGTTGTGTGTTATGTTTGTTTGGGGTTTTAGGGTAGTTTTAGACCCCTTTGTGCATATATATGTGTATATGCTAGTTGGGAGTAGTTGCTATGCATGTTTGTAGGTTTTTGGGCAAAGTTTGCATGAAACAGAGCAGGGTTCTGTCCTTCGGGCAAAACCAGGTTCGGCCGCCGAAGGAAGGTTCGGCCGCCGAACCCTTTGTGGAGGCAGTTCGGCTGCCAAAGGTTGCCCCGAAAGCTAGGCTTTCGGTTTAGAAAGGGACTTTCGGCCGCCGAAAGAGGGAGTTCGGCCGCCGAAAGTGTGTGAGTTTCGTCTCTGGACGAGACCTTCGGCCGCCGAAGGTGCCGCCGAACATGCATGAGTTTCGTCTCTGGAGTGGGGTTTCGGCCGCCGAACCTGCCGCCGAAAGTGCCCTGTCCAGCTTCCTTTTGCATGTTTTACGTGATGGTTTGAGGATTGTTTAGAGGGGTTTTGGGGAGTTTCTTAGAGATGGTCTTAGTCCCTCATTTGAGTCCACCTGTGTAGGTACGGACCAGAGGAATCAGGGACATCAGCAGTGAGTCCAGAGTCAGAACCTGCAGAGTCAGTTCAGAGAGAACTACAGGTGAGTGGAATTTAACTTAATGTTTTAATATGAGAACTGAATATTTTATCATGCTTCATGCATCATGAATATGCTTTAGGGTGAGTGCATTAGTGTACACAAAGATGATGCATTGCATTTATCCTTGTACTTGGCATTGCTCCTTGTACATTGCTTATGTGAGACGGCACGGACTTCGTGAGGATTCATTAGCCCTCAGAGGAAAGACCTGGAACAGCCTTACGAGGACCAGGCATAAAGACCTGGAACAGCCCTACGGGGACCAGGCACATGGTACGTAGGTACCCCAGATGAGATAGAGGGAGTTTTGATCCGTCCGGCCGAGGTGATGTGCTTATGTGTTGCATTCCATGAGAGCATGTTTTATCACCTGTATTTGCCTATTCTACTCACTGGGCTATCGTAGCTCATCCCTCTCCCCTAACTTCAGTTGTGCAGGTTCAGAGGTCAGAGAGAATTCAGCAGGGTACAGGAAGAGGTCAGAGTCTTGTAATAGCTAGTATGGACATGTATATGGATAGAGATAATGTATATGTATAGTGTATAGAATGGTGCTTGATTTATAAGACTTGTAATCCCTTGGAGTCACATGATCAGTTTATGTATGTTTCTTTATTGTTGTATGTTTATGAGTAAAACCAGGCTTAACATTATGAGATTGATCCGCCTAGAGCCATGAGGAGCTCTAGTAGGGATTGGTAGAGCACAGAGAGAGTGCATGCACAGGTTAAGCCTTGGAATGAAGAAAAGTTTTATGTTTTTACAGCAAATGTATGATCATGTATGGGATTTCACAGGTATACAGATAGAAGAGCAGGCTTACTACGGGTCCCGGCGACCTTAAGTCGATCTGGATCCTAGTGCCGGTGGCAGTTCGGTTTCCGGGCTGTTACAGATTGGTATCAGAGCCCTAGGTTCATATGGTCGGACCTATAGAGAGAGAGTTGGGCTCATAGAGAGGTTTAGTAGGTCAAGCACCATAGGAAAACATGTCCATTAGGATAGGATGTCAGTCCTGTCTATATGCTGATGTGCTATGCCATGAGTTATGCATGTTTTTGATGTGTTGCTTATGTTTTATGTGTTTGTTGTTTTCCAGAGAGTGAAGATGCGAGGAACTCGTCGATCCGCGAGATTGACTGGAGTCCCACCCGTAAGTGAGGGTACAGCTGCTCGTCCACCTGCCTTGCCAAGGGCAAGATCGCACAGGTCAAGCAGGGAAGGAACGTCACGAGACCCTAGAAGGTCTTCTGACGAGAGCAGGAGAGGAGTAAGCAGAGGGGGAAGGTCAGTAGAAGAAAGAGGTGTGAGGGAAGAGGATCAGAGTAGAGATGCAAGCATGGATGTAGGAAGGTCAGAAGAAGGTATGGGGGAGTCCCAGGGAGGCGTTCAGGCCTCTGGGTTTGGCTATCCACCCTTTCCACAGGGCCCAGAGTATCCGATGGGAGGCACGTCGGATTACTCCAGCTTTGCCCCATATCCACCCTACATGCCATATATGCCCTATCCTGCTTTTTATCCACCATATCACATGTATCCACCCCCACCTGTTCATCCAAGTCCAGTACAGCCTGAAGTGAGGGAACCAGTTCCTCCACCACCACCTCCTGAACCAGTAGCCCCTGTTGTAGAAGCACAGCAACCCAGTTCTTCAGGGGGAAATAAGGTGAAGATGACCGAGTACTTAAAGTGGACATGTATATGGATAGAGATAATGTATATGTATAGTGTATAGAATGGTGCTTGATTTATAAGACTTGTAATCCCTTGGAGTCACATGATCAGTTTATGTATGTTTCTTTATTGTTGTATGTTTATGAGTAAAACCAGGCTTAACATTATGAGATTGATCCGCCTAGAGCCATGAGGAGCTCTAGTAGGGATTGGTAGAGCACAGAGAGAGTGCATGCACAGGTTAAGCCTTGGAATGAAGAAAAGTTTTATGTTTTTACAGCAAATGTATGATCATGTATGGGATTTCACAGGTATACAGATAGAAGAGCAGGCTTACTACGGGTCCCGGCGACCTTAAGTCGATCTGGATCCTAGTGCCGGTGGCAGTTCGGTTTCCGGGCTGTTACACTCACATCACCAAATAACGATGCAATGCAACATATTCGTAAATACTAATGCAATCAACCTCTGGCATAAACATGATGCATGAGATATGCTAAAAGCAGTTTGTGGTTCAATTAAAAGTCATAAGTTTAGTTCCACTCACCTCTGGCTATCTGGACTGACTGACTCTGCAGGCTTTGAACCTCTGGAGCAGAACTCACTGCTGCTCTCTCTGGTTCCTCTGGTCTGTACCTATACAGATGGACTCAAATGAGGGACCAAACAACGTAGAAATAACTCTATGAAACTCCCCAAGACTCCCCTTAATCTCACTCTACAACTCATGCAAAGCATGCAAAAGAAAGCTGGACAGGACACTTTCGGCGGCAGGTTCGGCGGCCGAAAGTCCTCTCCAGAGACGAAACTCAAGCACCTTCGGCGGCACCTTCGGCGGCCGAAACTCCCAGACAGAGCCGAACATGCAAAACGCAGCCTAAGCCACCATACAAGAGGGTCGGCGGCCGAATGAACCTTCGGCTGCCGAACCTGAGTTCATCCAGAACTCAGTTTCAACGGCAAACCATCTCCTTCTTCCCTTCAACTTCTCCAAACATGCATACGTCAACTAGTCAATACACATATACTCACGTATATGATCACAGGGGTCCAAAACTATCTCATAACCCCAAACAACAAATCAAACATAACACATAAACATGTATACATGCATAAAACAGCAAAACTATTATTAATAACCTAAGCATGCATCTCCTTCCTTTATCCCCATAAAACCTTCAGAAAACATATAACCAGGTCCAGATCTTCCCTTACCGCTCTAAACAGGAAGATGAACGTTCTGACTCCAAGGAAAACAGATCAACTTGTCTTCAACCGTGCTAACTCTCAAAAGCTTAACTTTTGCTTCACCACTCTCACAATCTCTTGAACACTAGCAAACGCCTACATGATCTGCTCAAACTCAGCAAATAAAGCACAGGAGACGTGGCCAAGCTTCTGGCAACAAGTTGGACATAACACCTGTCCAAAATGCTGACTAAGGATGCCCAAAAGCTAGCTGGCCAACTCAATTTCGGCTGCCCAATCGCATGCAAAACCATGCAACATTCGGGGGCCGAACTTACCTTTGGAAGCCGAATCTTGAGCACTTTCGGCGGCCGAAATTATCTTCGGCGGCCGAACTTGGCTGAAGTCTCCATGACCTATTTTCTCTTCAAAACTCAAAACTATATAACTTACAAACCTTACAACACTTAGAAAACAAAAATCCTACCCTTTATCGAATCCCAGCACCCCGGATTCCACCAGACAACAGGAATTCCGGTGCCGGACTCACGCCGGGTATTACATTCTCCCCTCCTTACGAACATTCGTCCTCGGATGTTCCTAAAACACACAATGAACACATGAAATGGAGAAAACTAACCTCAAAACAAATATGGATACTGCTGGAGCATAGACTCTCGCGTCTCCCAGGTGCACTCTTCTAGATTATGGTGGTTCCATAGGACTTTCACCATCGGAATCTCCTTGTTCCTTAGCTGTCTGATCTGTGTGTCCACAATCCGCACTGGCTGCTCTACATAGGTGAGATCTGTGTGAATCTCCACCTCAGGCTCACTCAGAACCTGATTCGGATCTGACACAAACTGCCGTAGCATAGAAACATGAAAGACCGGGTGAATCCTCTCCATAGAAGCAGGTAAATCCAGCTTATACGACACATTTCCGATCCTCTGCAACACCTCAAAGGGTCCAATGTACCGTGGAGCTAATTTACCCTTCTTTCCAAAACGAACCACTCCTTTCATTGGAGACACTTTCAGCAATACCCAACTACCCTCTTGAAACTCTAACTGCTTTCTCCGCACATCTGCATAACTTTTCTGTCTACTCTGAGCTGTTCTGATTCTCTCTCTGATCATCGGCACCACTCTACTGGTAATGTCTACTAACTCTGGCCCTGCAAGAGCCTTCTCTCCTACCTCTTCCCAACAAACAGGGGATCTGCACTTCCTCCCATACAAAGCTTCATAAGGAGCCATCCCGATGCTCGCATGATGGCTGTTATTGTAGGCAAACTCCACCAAAGGTAGATGCTGCCGCCAAGAACCGCCAAAGTCTAACACACATAGTCGAAGCATATCCTCTATGGTCTGGATGGTCCTTTCTGACTGTCCATCAGTCTGTGGGTGGAAAGCAGTACTAAAATCCAATCTCGTGCCCATCGCACTTTGCAGACTCCGCCAAAAGCGGGAGGTAAACTGAGGTCCTCTGTCTGAAATTATAGACACTGGAACTCCATGTAATCTCACTATCTCATCCAGATAGACCTGTGCCAACTTATCCACAGAATAGTTACTCCGTACTGGAAGAAAATGAGCAGATTTCGTGAGTCTGTCCACAATCACCCATATCGAGTCTATCCTGTTGGACGCTGTTGGTAAACCCACTACAAAATCCATGGCTATGTTCTCCCATTTCCACTCTGGAATCGGTAATGGGTTAAGCATTCCGGCTGGTTTCTGATGCTCTAATTTCACCCTCTGACAAACCTCACAGGCTGTCACGAACTGCGCCACTTCTTTCTTCATGGCTGGCCACCAATAGACCCTTTTCAGATCCTGATACATTTTGGTGGCTCCTGGGTGAACACTATACCTCGCATTATGAGCTTCCCTCATAATGTCTTCCTTCACACTGCCCCTATTTGGTACACAAAGTCGACTCCCATAGCGAAGGATCCCTTTACTGTCAAATCTGAACTCTACACTATTGCCTGACTGAACAGTCCTGGCAATTTTCATCAACTCAGGGTCCTCATGCTGTCTCTGAGCTATCTGTTCCAGAAACACAGGTGTCACTCTCATCTGTGCTATCAACGCACCTGTACCAGACAACTCTAGCTGTAATCCCTCGTCAAAGAGCTTATAAAGCTCCATCACAACTGGTCTCCGCTCTGCTGCTATATGGGACAAACTGCCTAGTGACTTCCGGCTTAGGGCGTCTGCAACAACATTCGCCTTACCCGGATGATACTGGATTTTACAATCATAATCACTGAGCAATTCGACCCACCTTCTCTGCCGCAAATTCAGCTCTCTCTAACTTAAGATGTACTGTAAACTCTTGTGATCGGTGAAGATCTCGCATTTCACCCCGTAGAGGTAATGCCGCCACATCTTAAGTGCAAAGATAACTGCTGCCATCTCTAGGTCATGGGTAGGGTAATTCAACTCGTGCTTCTTCAACTGTCTAGAAGCATAAGCTATTACTCTATCACTCTGCATCAATACACAACCCAATCCCACTCGAGATGCATCACAGAACACTGTGAAGTCCTCATTACTCACAGGCAGAGCTAACACTGGTGCTGTGGTCAATCTCCTCTTGAGCTCCTCAAAGCTCTCTTCACACTGGTCTGACCAGACAAACTTCTGGTTCTTCTGAGTCAATTTGGTCATAGGAGCTGCTATCTTTGAGAAGTTCTGAACGAACCTCCTGTAGTAACCTGCCAGTCCCAGAAAGCTTTTAATCTCAGTCACTGTCGTGGGTCTGGGCCAGTTAGCTATAGCCTCTATCTTCTTGGGGTCTACCTCAATACCCTCTGCTGATACCACATGTCCCAAGAAGGCAATGCTCCGTAACCAAAACTCACACTTCGAGAACTTGGCATATAAACCATGCTCTCTCAGTGTCTGCAGAATGATCCTCAGATGCTGGGCATGCTCCTCTGCATCTCTGGAATACACTAAGATATCATCGATAAACACAATGACAAAGTGATCCAGAAACTCACTGAATACCCTGTTCATGAGATCCATAAATGCTGCAGGGGCGTTAGTCAACCCGAATGGCATCACTAAGAACTCATAATGCCCATATCTGGTCCGGAAAGCTGTCTTAGGCACATCTGCCTCTCTGACTCTCAACTGATGATACCCAGATCGCAGATCTATTTTCGAGAAACAACCTGCTCCAGCTAGCTGGTCAAATAGATCATCAATCCGAGGTAAGGGATACCTATTCTTGATAGTGACCTTGTTCAACTGTCTATAGTCGATACAAAGTCTGAGGGATCCATCCTTCTTTCTGACAAAAAGCACTGGAGCACCCCAAGGTGAGGTACTAGGGCGGATGAAACCCTTATCTACCAAGTCCTGTAACTGCTGTTTTAACTCTTTTAACTCTGCTGGCGCCATCCTGTAGGGAGGAATAGAGATAGGTCTGGTACCTGGCAGTAATTCAATTTCAAACCCTATCTCCCTATCAGGTGGTAGTCCTGGCAAATCGTCTGGGAACACATCGAGAAACTCTCGGACTACTGGTACTGTGGCTGGTTCCCTCACCTGACTGTCTAGCTCTCTCACATGAGCTAGAAACCCCTGACAACCCCTCCTAAGCAAACGACGAGCCTGAAGGGCTGAAATCATACCTCTGGGTGTACCTCTCCTGTCTCCTCTGAAGACACACTCTGACCCATCCTGGTTTCTGAGACTCACTAGCTTTTCTCGACAGTCCAACGTAGCACTATATGTAGATAACCAATCCATCCCTAAAATGACATCAAAATCTGTCAAGTCTAGAACCACAAGGTCAGCTGGAAGGCATCTACCCTCTATAAACACTGGACTGAAACGACAGACTGACACTGCCACTGATGGGTCACATCTAGGTCCACTGACCCAGAGAGGATACTCTAACTCAGAACTGATCAAACCCAATCGCTCTATGGCTCTCGAAGCAATAAAGGAATGAGAAGCACCGGGGTCCATCAAAGCATACACATCTGAACACCCAATAATGAGATTACCTGACACCACTGTGTTCGACGTGTTAGCCTCCTCCTGTGTCACTGTGAAAATCCGTGCTGGGGCTACCGGATTTCCACCTCGAGAACCTGCTGCTGAAGTAGAGGCTGCCCCTCTCCCTCTACCTCTGCCACTAGTCTGAGGCATGACTGGAGCTGCTGGCCGTACAACTGGCTGTACCACACTGCCTGAACTCATCTGCTGGGATGGTGCAAAAGTCATCTGAGGACAATCCCGAGCAATATGCCCTTCCTGTCCACATTTAAAACAAGCTGTAGATCCCAACCGACAAACTCCGCCATGTGGTTTTCCGCATCTTCTGCAGACTGGAGCTGTGCCAGAGCTTGAGCCACTACCTATTCCCAGACCTGACTTAACTTTACTCCAGAACTTACTCTTTGTTCCTTTTGCTCTATCCCATCTTTTACTGCTTAGTGTGGGGGCTTTAGAACCCGAAGCCTGTGCCTTTGACTGTTTCTGAATATTGGCACTAGCTTCCATTTTCCTGGCTGCGTCTACTATGGTATGGAAACTCTCCTTTTCTGCTGGAAGAATCAAGGAAGCATACCTGGGATGCAGTCTCATGGTATATCTCCTTGCTTTCTTCTGATCAGTATCATAGGCTTGACCCACGTACTGAAGCAAATCCAGGAACTTATCTGTGAATTCATCAACACTCATCTCATCTGTCTGTCGCAACTGTTCAAACTCTATTACTTTCATCTCCCTCGAACTGTCAGGAAAAGCCCACCCTGCAAACTCATTGGCGAACTCTCCCCATGACATGCTGTCCATTCTAGGCTCCACATAATTCTTAAACCATTCTCTGGCTTTCTTGCATTTTACTGTGAAACCTGCCATCTCAATGGCTCTCCTATCATCTGCTCCCAATTCACTAGTTATCATCCTAACTGCTCTGAGGTAATCAAATGGATCATCTCCCGTGTTATATTTAGGAGCATCCAATTTCAAGTACTCCGTCATTTGGACTTTACCTCCAGATGAGCTAGGTTCATGTCTGTCAACAACAGGGGCTACTGGTTCTGGTGGTAGTACTGGTTCATTTGGCTCTTGGTGTGCTGCACTTGGATGGGTAGGGGAAGAGGGATACATAGGATATGGTGGATAGTAAGGATAAGGCATATAAGGCATATAAGGAGGATATGGCACAAAACTCGAGTACTCCGACATACCTCCCATCGGATACTCTGGATAGCCAAAACCTGAGGTCTGAGCACCTCCCTGCGACTCTCCCATACCTTCCTCAAAACTGCCTATACCCATGCTGTCATCTCTAGACTGATCAATCTCCATAGCTTCCCTCCTTTCCTCTGATCTCCCTCCCCTAGCTGTTCCTCTTCTGCTCTCGTCGACAGACCTTCTAGGGTCTATTGACGTACCTTCCCTGCTAGATCTCTGAGACCTTGCCCTTGGCAATGCAGGAGGACGAGCAGCTGGTCTCTCATTCTCTGGTGGGACTCCAGTCAATCGAGCTGATCGACGAGTGCCTCGCATCTTTACTCTAGAAACACAACATATAACATACCACTTTAGCACATAAACATCACATATCAAGCATACACATACAACACTCATGGCATATCATAGCAGATAGGACTCAAAACCCTATCCTAGTGGACATGATTGCCTATTGTGCTTGACCACTTCTAACCTGTCTGAGCCCACTACTGTCTCTATAGGTCCGATCATGTGAACCTAGGGCTCTGATACCAATCTGTAACGACCCCAAAATGGACCGTCACCGGCGCTAGGATTCAGGTCGGCTTAAGGCCGCCAGAACCCGTAGCAAGCCTGCTATACTCTCTGTGTACCTGTAAATCTCATACATGATCATACAGTTTTTGTGAAAATAAAACTCTTTTCTGAACCAAGGCTTAACCTGTGCATGCACTATCTCTGTACTCTGTACTCATGTACTTTGTACTCTGTATCCCCGCCTAGAGCTTGCTCTAGATGGGTTAACTCATACCTGTTAAGCCTGGTTTTCACATACAGGAAAATATATATACATATACAGATCATGTACAAAACATACATTACTAGGTCAAGCAACAACTATTACATCTCTTTAATATTACATGTCCTCTTTACTTTTTCTGTTCTCTGCTGGACTGTCCCTGTACACTGTACACTGAACCTGCAAAACTGGGGTTAAGGGAGTGGGATGAGCTCTATAGCCCAGTGAGTAGAACAGTAAAACATCTCAGTAAAATATGATCTCATGGAATGCACCATATCACAGACAAGCCACATCAAGAGTAAACCTGTCACCACATAGTCTCAGTAACTCTGTGCCAGGGCGTAGAATCGAGCACCTGGTCTTCCTGTCATATATGTATATGTGTATATAACACCTCTGTACTTACCATTGCCAGGGCGTAGTCAAAGGCTCCTGGACTTTGCTATACCTGCCAGGGCGTAGTCAAAGGCTCCTGGACTTTGCTATACCTGCCAGGGCGTAGTCAAAGGCTCCTGGACTTCCTGTCTGAGACTATTGGATCATTCAGCATTCACTCACATCACCAAATAACGATGCAATGCAACATATTCGTGAATACTAATGCAATCAACCTCTGGCATAAACATGATGCATGAGATATGCTAAAAGCAGTTTGTGGTTCAATTAAAAGTCATAAGTTTAGTTCCACTCACCTCTGGCTATCTGGACTGACTGACTCTGCAGGCTTTGAACCTCTGGAGCAGAACTCACTGCTGCTCTCTCTGGTTCCTCTAGTCTGTACCTATACAGATGGACTCAAATGAGGGACCAAACAACGTAGAAATAACTCTATGAAACTCCCCAAGACTCCCCTTAATCTCACTCTACAACTCATGCAAAGCATGCAAAAGAAAGCTGGACAGGACACTTTCGGCGGCAGGTTCGGCGGCCGAAAGTCCTCTCCAGAGACGAAACTCAAGCACCTTCGGCGGCACCTTCGGCGGCCGAAACTCCCAGACAGAGCCGAACATGCAAAACGCAGCCTAAGCCACCATACAAGAGGTTCGGCGGCCGAATGAACCTTCGGCTGCCGAACCTGAGTTCATCTAGAACTCAGTTTCAACGGCAAACCATCTCCTTCTTCCCTTCAACTTCTCCAAACATGCATACGTCAACTAGTCAATACACATATACTCACGTATATGATCACAGGGGTCCAAAACTATCTCATAACCCCAAACAACAAATCAAACATAACACATAAACATGTATACATGCATAAAACAGCAAAACTATTATTAATAACCTAAGCATGCATCTCCTTCCTTTATCCCCATAAAACCTTCAGAAAACATATAACCAGGTCCAGATCTTCCCTTACCGCTCTAAACAGGAAGATGAACGTTCTGACTCCAAGGAAAACAGATCAACTTGTCTTCAACCGTGCTAACTCTCAAAAGCTTAACTTTTGCTTCACCACTCTCACAATCTCTTGAACACTAGCAAACGCCTACATGATCTGCTCAAACTCAGCAAATAAAGCACAGGAGACGTGGCCAAGCTTCTGGCAACAAGTTGGACATAACACCTGTCCAAAATGCTGACTAAGGATGCCCAAAAGCTAGCTGGCCAACTCAATTTCGGCTGCCCAATCGCATGCAAAACCATGCAACATTCGGGGGCCGAACTTACCTTTGGAAGCCGAATCTTGAGCACTTTCGGCGGCCAAACTTATCTTCGGCGGCCGAACTTGGCTGAAGTCTCCATGACCTATTTTCTCTTCAAAACTCAAAACTATATAACTTACAAACCTTACAACACTTAGAAAACAAAAATCCTACCCTTTATCGAATCCCAGCACCCCGGATTCCACCAGACAACAGGAATTCCGGTGCCGGACTCACGCCGGGTATTACAACATTGTGGCCATGATTCATGGGATCAATGCCCGAGTGGTCTTGCGGAAACCCCTTTGTGACTTGGCTCGGCGAAAATTACCTTATGGCCTCGATTCGTGGGACCAATGCCCAAGTGGTCTGGCAGAAGCTACCTTGTGATCTGACCCGATGAAAACTGCCTTGTGACCTTGATATATGGGATCAATGCCCGAGTAGTCTAGCAGAAGCCGCCTTATGACCTGGGCTGGTGAAAACTGTTTTGTGGTTTTGGTTCGTGGGACCAACGCCTGAGTGGTCTAGCGGAAGCCGCCTTGTAACATAGCTTGGCAAAAACTGCTTATGGCTTTGATTCATGGGACTAACGCTCGAATGGTCTATTGTTCCTTTTCACTGAAGGATATACCATATGAAAAATACTTTGTCAGCTTTATTATTAAAAGAATATTTTATATATAAAGGTAGAACTAACTTGCTATCAAAACGTGAATGATATTAGAACTCTCAAGAGATTTCGAGCGGATGGCGAATGCTCCTCAAGATTTTCAAAAGTTTCCTACCTTTATAGTAATTATGTTTATAATCCGCCTATACCTCACCAGGTCCTTTTGTTATCACATGTATGACTCCTACGGGTTCTCTATCAAGAGTAGTCTCAGGGGTTGTTTACTCGGATTCAGACTTTTGCCCTTCTTTTTCTTTTCTCATGAATTTTTGGAAGGTGTTATCCCTTATAAGCTTTTCAATCTCATCCTTTAGCTATTGATATTCTTCCATTGTGTGGCCATGATTTTTATAGAAGCAACAATACTTGGTCTTGTCTCATTTTTTCGCCTTCTCGGGATTGAGTTTGGGCAACCATCTGATTTCTTTATCATTTTTTCTGATCCACATCAAGATACGAGTTCGTGAGTCACTTACTGGAGTGTAATTCTTATACTTTGTCTGTCCTTCTTTCGCGAGATGGGATAGCTCATGCGATCTCCTTCATAGGCTCGTCTCTTGGGCTTTTGACTTTGCTTTTGATTTGCCCTCTTGTCTTCTTTTAGTACCCAAACCTCATCATCCAAGTTGATATACTTATGGGCTTTGTCTATCAACTGTTGGTACGTCACAATTGGATTTTTAATTAAGGAATCTATGAACTTGACGTCACGAGTTTCTTTCTACAACGCCTTACATGCTATCTCATGATTCAACTCTTCCACCTGTATGGTTTCAGTATTAAAATAGAAAATAAAACCCCTTAAAGACTCACCCTCTCTCTGGCGAATCTTTTGCAAGTCAGAGGAAAGCTTTTTGGGAGGTATGCAAGTGATAAATCTGGATTTGGATATTGTAGCAAACTGTGTAAAGTTTTGGATTAAACATGAGCTTAAGTGTTGATACTATTTCTGAGGCAAACCCGTGAATGTTGATGGAAACACTTGCCATAATATAAAATTATTTATATCCTGAAGCTGCATGGTCGTCCTGAAAATGGCCAGATTACTTATAGGGTCTGCCAGTCCATCGTATTTATCTAAGTTGGGCAACTTGAACTTAACGGGAAAGATTTTCGCTAATATTTCTTTTAAAAGAGGTGAAACACCATCTAAACTGAAATCCTCTTCATATTCTTTTTGGTATCTCTGTACGGCCCGTACTGGCTTCCAATCCACTCCTTTCGGAGCTTCATTCGATTCATCTTCAGATTCAAACTTTTCTTTATGCTGCAATTTGGCTATTTCCGTCTAGGCCCTTGAGGTGTCTATGGAGGCTTCATCCTTTCTTCCAGGTTCCATTTTAGACGCCTCTTCCCGAGTCTTATACTGCTCGAGAGTAGCTTGAAACCTTTGAATATACCAAAGTATCTGCTCTTTGTTTAAATTATTAAAGTCTGCTTCGTTGATCACCGGGGAACGTGTTTTCTCGATTATCTGGGGCAGAGAAAACGATGACTCCCTCGTTGGTAACAATATTGCTAGCAGCTATAGGACTTCCAATCATTTTGAGTGAGGAAAGACGATAGGAAACCATTATGATCCAAAAGAGAGTTTAATGGATTTTTTGATAATAGAATCAAATAATGTTGATTAGATTAGGTTGATGATGTGGCGGGAGCAATACTAGGCTGTGGTTGGCAGAAACCTGCAAGAAGAAAACGTGAGTGGTGGTGGGTGCTTACCGCAGCCACTTCGACGCTCAAGTCAATACCTTAACGAATAGAGATAATACAATAGATTGCTCAGAGTTTTAGTAGTATTAGAGATAGCGTACATTTACCTCTATAGTCATTCTCCTTTTATACCGTAAGAAAATTGAGATAAATATAATATTTTCTGAAAATCTGGCGATATCGCTAGCTAATAAATTAATGATTCTGCGATCACATGCAAAATGGAAGTATATTGAATTGTGCTTAATAATGGTAACTCTGTGCCAAGATTCGGCCTATTAGGAGATTACGGGTTTTATTGATAAATCGAGTGTTAAGGTGTTCGGGTCTTCCTTTTCTCGGATGGACCACTTTTTCCACTTATCAGATCTTTATCACATGACCCCTATTTTGTGGTGACAACTCATAACTTATTTTGGACAGATATTATATAGCATCAATTATCTACTTATAAATTTAAATATATACAAAATTTAAATTTTATTAACTTTAAATTAATTTAAGTAATAAAATTACTATCTATTTTAAAATTTATATTTAATTATATACTTGTAAATAGTTAAATAGATTAAATTACGTATTATATATTTATGAAATTTGTAAATGTTAAAATTTTTTCAAATTCTATAAATTATTATTATTATAAATAATTTAATTCTCCTAAATTTAAAACTAATAAATTTAGAAATTAATTTCACTCATACAATATTATAAATATTTTTTACTTCTAAATAAATATTATAATATAAAATAATTACTATAAATATTAAATAAAATAATTTTATAATTATTGAATATTATATATTATTTTTGAGAAAAATGGGATATTATCATTAATGAACATCAGAAATATGCCTTTCATCCAAGGCTACATGAATACAATTTGTTGGCACAATATCCACCCAAACATGATGAAATTGAGTTACAAGAGATAACTTAGACAAAGTATGTGCGAGAATATTAACTGAACATCTAGTAAAACAAAAAGCGAAGAATATAAACTAGTACAACAATGTAACACGAATTCTACCTCATGATTTGAGATCCAGAAAAATGGTGTTTTACAATAGGTTCTGTAAATCTGGAAAAACTTAGACCTAGAGGAATGTATTTCTCCTTTTATATGTTTCCTTTTGTCCGCTAGTGACGTGTAACAGAACGCGTGCCATTGGGCCACCTATCCCTGCTACGTTGATACGAATGTACGAGGGAATCAGATTTCTGCCCCATGCGTAACGGCCCCCTGATTCTTCCCGGGCGCGAATGCAGGTGGTCCCCTGTGATGGATGGGTAGGCCTCCCTCCTGATCCTGAACTGGGCCGAAAGGTAGAATCAAGACTGAACTCAGAGAGTATCTGTTCGTTGGGCCGACTATGCTGGGCCGGCCTAGTTGAAGAGACTAACGGGAGTCCGGTCTTAAGGCTGGCGGACTGGCGGGTTGGGCTTGGACCAAAAGAGAGACTTGAGGGCCACTAAGTATTGGGCTGATATCATGGGCTTAGCCTTAGACCGGGGCAATGAAACTCAGCGGTCATCACTACCCATCCAATCTCGAATAACAGCTTCACTCCCAATTTGTCCATCTGGAGAAATGCTTGCATCAATATTTAATTTAAATGCATCAGCTGGAGGCGGAAACCAATGTTCAATCAGTGCTGGTGAAGCAATTGGTGGCTGCTTAACATATGCTTCCTTGACTTCCACATGGAAATTAATGCTAGAAGAGATGACATGGGTAGAGTCAAAGGTGGTGTCATTAAACACAAGTGCATTCCTCCGTTACCATATCTTCCAAGCTAAGACAACAAATAGCTCCATATATTTTGGATCCTTGGATTGTAACAATGAGCAAATCTATGACATGAAAGAAACAAAACCAGTTGGTAAGAATGTAGTCATAATGGGAAGGTAAGCCATAATTGCTTAATAATAGAACATTCCATAAATAAATGACAGTGTTTTCTCCTCTCACCACATAAAGCACAAATGGATCCACTATTACATGTCTGTGAGACAAATTCTCTTTGGTTGGGAGAATACCCCATAGTGATTTCCAAAGGAAAAGTTGCACCCATGGATGTTTACAAATGGACCATACTTTATTTCAGAGTATAGATTCTACAGTGATAGTTGAAGGACCTGGAATAGATTGGGATAATCGTTGACAAAGGAAATGGTAACCACTTGACACTGTAAATTTACCATTTGTAGTGCCTGCCCAATATAGTTTATCTTTTGAAAATCGTGAACTAAAAGGTATGTTAAGAAATTGGATTGCCTCAAAAGGGAGAAAGAAAATTTCAAGCTGGATTGCCTCAAAATGGTAATCCAAGCTAGATGGAATAAAGTATGGAATCTATACAGTGAGAAAGAAAATTTTAAAGGTGACCACTTCTTGCTGTAAATTTACCATTTGTAGTACTTTCCAATATAGTTTATCTTCTAAAAATCGTGAACTAAGAGGTATGTTAGGAACTTGGATTGCCTAAAAAGGGAGAAAGAAAATTTCAAGCTGGATTGCCTCAAAATGATAATCCAAGCAAATTTTCTTTAAATCAAATCCAAGCTGAATGGCCTCAAAATGGTAATACAAGCTGGATAGAATATATGTAAATTTACCTTTTGTTCTTTTGCAGCCATGTGTTCCAATTCAGCACATAATGATGTTGGAAGCAGGAAACAACTCATTGCATACGTCGGTATTGCCTGAATCATCGATTTAATAATGTCGCCTTTCCACAGAAGATAGAAAGTTATTTTTTCAGTCTTTAATTATGTCGCACACACAATTTTTGATTATTGGAAAGACCATTTTTTTCCCATCCAACAATAGATGGTAATCCCAAATATTTTGATAGGTGTACAGCAAGAGTAATTCCCTGTAGATAGTAGAGGCCTTGACACAAGAAAGATGGAACATTTGCACTAAAGCTTATTTCTGATTTATCAAAATTCACTTGTTGTTCATAAGCATATTCATAGAAGTGTAAATTTTCCTTCAATTTCCCAACTTCAGGTACAATTGCTCATCTAAAAATCAAAATATCATCTGCGAAGGATAGATGGGTAACAGTGGAGCCTCCTTTGCAAGTTGAATGCCTTTAATAAGTCCATAAGACTCAACTTATTAAATCATGAATGAAAGTCCCTTTGAATACAATAGATAAATATAGGGATAAAGGATTCTCTTAACGGATACTCCTTGTCGGAGTGAAGAAACTGGCAGGAGACCCATTTAATAGCAGTGAATAGGAGACTGTTGAAATACACAACATAACCATCTGAACAAAATGTAGATGAAACCCAAGCTTCAGCATGACTCCTACTAAAAAAGCTCATTTCATACGATCATAAGCCTCAGACATATCAAGTTTTAGTGTAAAGAAGCCTTGTTTTTTTTCTTTTGTTGACTCTTAAGAAAATGAAATATTTCAAAGGCTATAAGGCATTATCTTGTGGTAACCGTCTAGGCACAAAGGCACATTGATTTTCTGAGATGAGGGAAGGGAGATGATGTTTGAGTCGATTAGCTATGATTTTGGTAACAAGTTTGAAAATGACATTGTATAGGGCTATTGGCGAAAATCCTTAGGAGATGTAGGATTTTTAAGTTTTGGTACAAGGATAATATATGTATTGCTAATTGAAGTAGGGCTAACATGATCATTAAGCACTTATAACACAACCTTAACTATATCTGATCCAACAATGTGCCAATATTTTTAGTAAAAGAGAACAGGCATACCATTCAGACCTGGTGCTTTAGTAGGATACATTTTTTTCAAGGCCAAATAGACTTCTTCAATACTTTATCGTCTAATCAATTGCCCATTCATAGATTATGTTACTCGTCTTGATACAAGTTCCATTGTGACAAAACAAATTCTAGACTATCCCTGTCATCAACCCAAATGCCTCTATCATCCTTAATCCTGTCAATCCGATTATTTTTTCTCCTTTGATTAGCTTTCTCATGAAAAAAACATGTTTCCTATCCCCATCAACAAGCCAATGTAGACTTGATCTCTGTCGTGATATAACTTCTTCATGTTTTAATAACATATTCAATTCCTTAGCAATAGTTCGTATATCATGAATCACATAAACTATTTGGACACAGGATTGAAGTCTTGCTAATTGTCTTTGGACATATTTCATTAATCTGCCAAGGTGCCCAAAAGTGTCCGAATACGAAAACTTCATTTGATGTCCACATTCTTTCAACCCTATAGCCATATTAGACAAAGAGTAGCTATTAGTCCAACAATTTAAAACCAAAGCTTCCAATTTCACATGAGAGGTCCACATTTGTTCAAATTGCAATGGGAGACATCGGCGCTGCTCATACTGATAGGGTGGTGGACTAATTATTAAAGGATGGTGATAAGAGCAACGGTGAGAGAGAACATGAACAGTGTATCGAGGAAAAAATGTATGCCATTCAAAATTTAAAACATTATCTATAAACGACTATGTTTTACTCAGTTAAAAGATTTTCCAGCAAACTTCTTGAGATTTATAATTTTATTACAATAACTCTTTTTTCAACTATATATAGATTTCATTTTTCACAAATCATAGAGACATCTGCCTTTCTCGTTTGTCTCTACTTTTTCTCTACTCTACAGGGTTGCCTTAATCACTACAAAAAATTTCAGGATTACCAATGGATTTTTCCGTTGATAATCCTGTAAAAATCCGTTGGTAAACGAATTACCAATGGATTATTAACGGATTACGATCTGTCGTTAAAAAACTCGTTGGTAAATTTTTACTAACGGCTTTGAAGTCTATTAGTATTAATAACGAATTTACTAACAGAATTTCCGTTAGTAATACTAATGGATTTACTAATGGATTTTAAATCCGTTAGTAAACTGAGAGAAAAATAATTTACTGTTCTGATCCTGAATTTCTTCAAAAGCGTCTATTTAATCCGGGGGATTTCCAAATAATCCTTAAGGACAGTGCAATGCACAACTCAAACTATATTTTCCTTTTTCAAACTTAACAATCTTAAGGATTATAAAATGGAACCAAACATGCCTGATTCAAATGATATTGTCATTGTCTCTGATTTTGCTATGCCAAATAACTTTTCAACCACTGTGATTTCTGCTATTGCAAATGGTGGGTCACTTTTGCCTGATGTTTTCATATGTGAAACCTTTTTTTTGACATTTCTAAGATTAAAGTCTTATCGGGTCAAGATTTCAAAAGATGGCAAGAGAATTTTTTTTAATACGACATGCATGGTGTAGTTCTGACCCTTACACAATCAAATTATGCTTCTGCTATTGATCCAAAATTGCATGAAAGTTGGACCTGCCATAATAAGATATGTAGATATATAATTATTAGTACTCTTTCTAACAATCTATTTGATGTATACTGCTCCTACAAAGAAGCCAAATAAATATGGGATTCAATAAACCTTAAATATACTACTGAGGATGTTGTAAAATAAAAATTTGTGATTGACAACTTATATAAATGGAAAATGATTGACGAAAAAGACATTAAAATACAAATCAATGAGTACCATAAATTTCTAGAGGATCTTAGGGATGAAAACATCATCCTACAAGATGAATTTATTGTTGGATTGCTGATAGAAAAAATTATCAAATTCTTGGAGCGACTACAAGAACACTTAAAACACAAGCATAAGTAATTGATACTATTAGATCCCATCACCCACATCATCATTGAAGCTACAAATAGGAGAGAACTCAAAGCTGAAAAAGGAAAAAACTATATACAAAAGCAAATCGAGTACAAGAAAAAGCGCACAAATCAAATAAGATGTACGATAATAAGAAACATGATTACACACCTAAATTTAATAATCTCACCTTTAAAAGGAAATGACATTATATTGTATGTGGTAAGTCAGGTCATCATGCACCTCAGTGCAGGAAAAAAGTGTTAAACTGTGGAGGAAAGAGAAGAACATGTGTATCTAGGTAATTCTAGAATTGCAAGTATCATTCGTAAAGGGAAAGTTCTTCTCAACTCATATTTTGGCAAGACCTTGGAACTTAATGAAGTTCTTCATATACCTAACATGAGAGCTAATTTAATTTCTATAACTCTATTGAGAAAGACTGAGATTTAAGTGTCTTTTGAGTTAGATACAATTGTACTGACTAAAAATGATATTTTTATTAGAAAATGTTATTATAATTAAGGACTTTTTATTCTCAATATTTATGTAATAATGAATGAAAATGCAACTTTTTCTACTTGCTTAATTGTAATACCCGGCTAGACTCCGGTATCGGAATTCCTACCGTCCGGTGGAATTTGGGTGTCGGAAACCTCTAGAAGGGTAAAAGCATGTTTTTATAAAATGTTTTCATGTATTTTAATGTTTTAAGTATGATTTTAAATAAGTTTTTGCATGAAATTTCTTTAAGGAAAAACCCAGGTTCGGCCGCCGAAACTCACTTTCGGCCGCCGAACATGCATGGACTTTGGGAGGCACGTTAGGCCCCCGAAAGTCTAAGTGAGGGAAGTGCAGGTTCGGCCGCCGAACATTGCATGGATGCGGAGGCACATTCGGCCCCCGAACGTGGCCTGGCCAGCCACTATAAAAGGGTCCCTTTGGTCCGCACGGGCGAGCTTTTTCTCTCCCATTGTCGGCCAAGGTGAGTCTCCACCGTTCCTCCCTCGATCTTGAGTGTTTCCTCTAGATCTTTCATGGTTTTAACAAGTCTATAACGTTGTTTTGAAGATTTGTGAGCTTTGAGCAAGTTTTGAGTGCTTGGAGGTTCAAAGAGCTTAATCTCTCCATCTCCAAGCTAGGATCGCTTTCCTCTCGTTTCTTCAAGAGGTAAGGGTCGATCTTGAACCCTTTTTATGTTTTAAACAAGTTTTAAGTAAGATCTATGGGTAGAAATGCATGTTAGGACATATGTTGAGTTTATGGGTTTTGATGATGTTTGAGCAATGTAGCTTGTTTGTGTGTGAATGAAGTGTTGTAGATGGGGTATATGCATGTTTGAGACCCCTAGGAACTTGTATGTGTGTTTTGGTTGAGAAATATGCATGATCTATGGTTTTGGGAGGCAGGAGGTTCATTTGAACCAAGTTTCTGCCGTTTGGCAGAAACCAGGTTCGGCAGCCGAAGGGAGTTTCGGCCGCCGAACCCCTCTTGTGAAGGCAGCTTTTGGCTGCCGAAGGTGCCCCTGAAAAGAGACTTTCGTCTCTGTCTGGCACTTTCGGCCGCCGAAGGTGCCGCCGAACCTAGCTGAGTTTCGTCTCTGTCCAGGACTTTCGGCCGCCGAAGGTGCCCTGTTCAGCCATTTCATGCATATTTTCTTTGATGTTTTCATGATGTTTTAGGGGGTTTTTGGGGGATATTTTAGAGTTGTGTTTATATATGTTTGGTCCCTCATTGGAGTCCACCTGTGTAGGTTCGGACCCGAGGAACCAAGGACCCCAGCAGTGAGCCAGCTGCTGAGAGTTTGACAGAGTCAGCCAGAGGTGAGTGGAACTATACCTAATCTTTTAAATTAAGAAAGTGAATATTTTATCATGTTTCATGCATCATGACTATAATATAGGATGTTTGCATTAGAATCACGAATATGCTACATTGCATTATTATATTGTGGTTGATGAGGAGGGACATTGCACGACTCACTAGTCCTGTGTACGAAGTCCTGTGGTGCCCATAATAGGGCCGGGCAATAGCTCCGATTTACGAAGTCCTGTGGTGCCCATAATAGGGCCGGGCAATACGAAGTCCTGTGGTGCCCATAATAGGGCCGGGCATGGAGCTGAGGGATTTTTTTGGGTCGGTCCGTCCATGATGTGAAATATTTGTGCAATGATGCATTCCATTATAGCATGTTTTAAATATTTTTTTTATATAGTTCTACTCACTGGGCATCTAGCTCACCCCTCTCCCCTAACCCCAGGTTTGCAGGTACGGGATTGATAGAGAAGAAAAGAAGAGAAAAGTCATATGTATGTAATAGCTAGAGTATGTGGACATGACAAATGATAAGAATGTAATGTAAAGTTTTGAACAGTTATGTTTATGTAATTATGTTATTGAGGATAGAGTTGTGCTTGACCATAGTATATGTTAATCCCTTGGTATGTACAT
This sequence comes from Manihot esculenta, assembly GCF_001659605.2. Taxonomy (NCBI): domain Eukaryota; kingdom Viridiplantae; phylum Streptophyta; class Magnoliopsida; order Malpighiales; family Euphorbiaceae; genus Manihot; species Manihot esculenta. The sequence continues at coordinate 18,082,241 of NC_035174.2, read as the reverse complement.
GATCTTATTTTATGATGTATATGTGAACCAACTCAACACAGGATATATATTGCCCATTGAGGCTTTGATGAAATCCCACAGAGGGATTAATGTTTAGGTATATGATGAACATAGTGCATGCGCAGGTTGAGTTTGGTGAATGAAGAAAAAGAAAAGTTTTTAATTCTTATGTATGTTTGTTGATCATGTATGGGATTAAACAGGTAAACAGGATGTATGTAGGCTTGCTACGGGTTCCGGCGGCCTTAAGCCGACCTGAATCCTAGCGCCGGTAGCGGTCCGGATTTCCGGGGCGTTACAGAGTGGTATCAGAGCCCTAGGTTCACATGGTCGGACCTAGCGTGTCGGGCTCATAGAAGTATTAGAGGGTCAAGCACAATAGGAAAGGTCATGTCCACTAGGATAGGATGTAGAGTCCTGTCTTACTATGATGATGTGATATGCCATGACTATATGCATGCGCATAAATGATATGCTATGTTTGCCACGTATGTGATGTAGGTTCATGTGACTCCACATGAACCATATGATGCTAATGCTTGTGAGTTATGTGCTGTTTTTCAGAAACAGAATGAGAGGAACTCGTCGATCTGCACGATTGACAGGAGTCCCACCAGAGGATGAGGGCACAAGCGCCCGTCCTCCCACATTGCCTAGGGCAATGTCATGCAGAACAAACAGAGAAAGAGTATCAAGGGACCCTAGAAGGTCTTTTGATACTAGCAGAAGGGGGACAGAAAGAGGAGGAAGTTCTTCAGATGTGAGGGAAGTTATGGAAGAAGATCAGAGAAGGGATGGGAATCTGGATGTTGGCATGTCAGAAGAAGGGACAGGGGAGTCACAAGGAGGCACTCAGGCCTCGGGGTATGGTTTTCCACCCTATTACCCACCCTATGCACAGAGTCCCGGGTATCCGATGGGAAGTACGTCGGATTACTCCAGCTTTAATCCCTACCCTACTCACATGCCTTATCCACCTTTCTATCCACCGTACCCACAGTACCCAGCCTATCCACCCTCATCCTTCCATCCTCACCCAGCAAACCCCACCTCGGGGAATGCCGCATCCCCACCTCCACCTCCTACAGAACCAGTAGCCCCAGATACTCAACCTCCTAGACCTAGCTCAGCCAGTGGGAGTAAGGTGAAAATGACAGCTTACCTTAAGCTGGATGCTCCTAAATATAAGTCAGGGGATGATCCCTTTGAATACCTGAGAGCAGTGAAGACGATCACTGATGAGCTAGGGGCAGATGATAGAAGAGCCATTGAGATGGCAGGGTTCACCCTGAAGTGCAAAAAGGCAAAGGAATGGTTCAAGTGCTATGTAGACCCGAGACTAGACAGTATGACATGGGAGGAATTTGCCAATGAGTTTGCTGGATGGGCATTTCCAGATAGTTCTAGAGAGTTGAAGATGATTGAGTTTGAACAACTGAGACAGACAGAAGACATGAGCATAGGGGAGTACACAGACAGATTTCTGGAGCTATTACCCTTCTCAGGGCAAGCTCTAGATACAGATGTGAAGAAGGCCAGGAGATATGTCATGAAATTACAGTCCAGGTACTCCTCATTGATTCAATCAACTGAGAGGGAGAGTTTTCACACAGTGGTAGATATGGCTCGAAGAATGGAGGCCAGTGCCATAGTTGAGGGGTCAGTGAAGCAGTCAGTGACCCAGTCTTCAGGGGTTAAGACCCCAGGCAGAGGAGGGCCAGGACCCTCTACTCAGAGTTCAGGTAGTAAGAGATGGAGTAGCACTAAGAAGCCCAAGAAGAACAAGTTCTGGAACAAGCTGAAATCCGGTCTGGGATTAGGCGGTGGCTCGAGTTCAGGCTCAGATGGTGCAGAATGCCAAAGGTGTGGGAGGCCACACAGGGGAGCGTGTCGCTGGGGGACCAATGCATGTTTCAGATGTGGCCAGGAGGGACACATAGCTCGGGATTGTCCTAGAGCACCTTTCATGGGCCAGCCCCAACAGACAGCTTCGGGTAGTGTGGCACAACCAGCAGCTCCAGCCACAACACAGGGCAGTGGCAGAGGTAGAGGGAGAGGGGCAGCCTCTTCTTCTGGTTCCCGAGGTGAAGGTCCATCAGCTCCAGCCAGGATCTTCACAATGACTCAGCAGGAGGCGAACACATCCAACACCGTGGTGTCAGGTAATCTCATCATTGGGTGTTCTGATGTGTATGCATTAATGGACCCGGGTGCATCTCATTCCTTTATTTCTCCGAGGGCAGTTGAGAGGCTAGGGTTGATGGTCTCTGGGTTAGAGTGTCCCCTATGGGTCAGTGGACCCAAGTGTGACCCGACGGCGGCAGAGTCAGTCTGCCGGTACTGTCCAGTGTTTGTTGAGGGAAGATGCCTCTCCGCCGACCTTGTGGTTCTAGACTTGACAGATTTTGACGTCATTCTAGGGATGGATTGGCTATCTACCCATGGTGCTACCTTGGACTGCAGGGACAAGGTAGTCAGGTTCAGAGATCAGGACGGGTCAGAGGTTGTCTTCAGAGGAGACAAGAGGGGTACGCCTAGAGGTCTGATATCGGCCCTACAGGCTCGTAGGCTGCTTAGGAAGGGATGTCAGGGGTATGTAGCTCACGTGAGAGAGCTAGATAGTCAGGTCAGGGAGCCAGCCTCAGTGCCAGTTGTCAGAGAATTTCTGGATGTCTTTCCAGAAGAGCTTCCAGGACTACCACCTGCTAGGGAGATAGAGTTCGAGATTGAATTGATGCCTGGAACTAGACCGATCTCTATCCCTCCCTACAGGATGGCACCAGCAGAATTGAAGGAACTGAAAGAACAGTTGCAAGATCTGGTAGACAAGGGCTTCATCCGACCGAGTACCTCACCTTGGGGTGCTCCAGTGCTTTTTGTGAGAAAGAAGGATGGATCCCTCAGACTTTGTATCGACTACAGGCAGTTGAACAAGGTCACTACCAAGAACAAGTACCCATTGCCAAGGATCGATGATCTATTCGACCAGCTAGCAGGAGCGGGTTGTTTCTCCAAGATAGATCTGAGATCAGGGTACCATCAGCTGAGGATAAGGGAAGAAGACACACCAAAGACAGCTTTCAGGACCAGATATGGGCACTATGAGTTCCTTGTAATGCCGTTTGGGTTAACTAACGCCCCTGCAGCATTCATGGACCTCATGAACAGAGTATTCAGACCATACCTGGATCACTTTGTTATTGTCTTTATAGATGATATCCTAGTGTATTCCAGGAATGCAGAGGAGCATGCCCAGCATCTGAGGATTGTATTACAGACCTTGAGGGAACATGGCTTGTATGCCAAGTTCTCCAAGTGTGAGTTCTGATTAAGGAGCATATCATTCTTGGGGCATATAGTGTCAGAGAATGGGATAGAAGTGGACCCCAAGAAGGTTGAAGCTGTGACTAACTGGCCAAGACCCACCTCAGTGACAGAGATCAGAAGCTTCTTGGGTTTGGCTGGCTACTACAGGAGGTTCGTTCAGGACTTCTCTAAGATTGCAGCTCCTTTAACCAGATTAACCAGAAAGAATCAGAGATTCGAGTGGACCGATCAGTGTGAAGAAAGCTTTGAGGAGCTCAAGAAGAGGTTGACTTCAGCACCAGTGTTAGCTCTGCCAAACAGCAATGAGGATTTCACAGTGTTCTGTGATGCATCCAGAGTAGGCCTGGGTTGTGTGTTGATGCAGAATGGTAAGGTGATCGCTTATGCTTCTAGACAGCTGAAGAGGCATGAGTTGAATTACCCCACACACGACCTGGAAATGGCAGCAGTTATCTTTGCCCTCAAGATGTGGAGGCATTACCTCTATGGGGTAAAATGTGAGATCTTCACAGATCATAAGAGCCTGCAGCACATCTTGAACCAGAGAGAGCTGAACTTGAGGCAGAGGAGATGGGTAGAACTGTTGAGTGACTATGATTGCAAGATCCAATACCATCCGGGTAAGGCTAATGTAGTAGCTGATGCCTTAAGCCGGAAATCACTTGGCAGTCTATCCCACATCACGGCAGAGAGGAGACCGGTGGTGAAGGAATTTTATAAACTCATCAATGAGGGTCTGCTGATAGAGTTGTCTGGTACAGGTGCTTTGATTGCGCAGATGAAAATAACACCCGTGTTTCTGGAGCAGGTGGCTCAGAAACAGCATGAGGACCCAGAGTTAGTAAAGATTGCCAGGACTGTTCAGTCAGGCAAAAACAGTGAGTTCAGGTTCGATAGTAAGGGGATCCTCCGCTATGGGAATAGACTATGTGTACCAGATGACATCGGGCTAAAAGGAGACATTATGAGAGAGGCTCATAATGCAAGGTACAGTGTTCACCCTGGAGCCACCAAGATGTACCAGGATCTGAAGGGAGTGTATTGGTGGCCAGCTATGAAGAAGGAAGTGGCACAGTTCGTGTCAGCCTGCGAAATATGTCAGAGGGTGAAGCTGGAACATCAGAAGCCGGCTGGAATGCTTAACCCACTGCCGATTCCAGAGTGGAAATGGGAGAATATCGCTATGGATTTTGTAGTGGGGTTACCGGCAACATCCAACAGACTAGACTCCATATGGGTGATTGTGGACAGACTCACCAAATCTGCTCACTTCATCCCTGTTAGGAGCAACTACTCTGTGGATAAGTTAGCGCAGGTTTATGTGGATGAAGTTGTCAGGCTGCATGGGGTCCCAGTTTCTATAGTGTCAGATAGAGGGCCCCAGTTCACCTCCAGGTTTTGGCGGAGTCTGCAGAATGCTATGGGTACCAGGTTGGATTTCAGTACTGCCTTCCATCCCCAGACTGATGGACAATCAGAGAGGACCATCCAGACAATAGAGGATATGCTCAGGATGTGTGTGCTAGATTTTGGCGGTTCTTGGAGGCAACATCTACCCTTGGTAGAGTTCGCCTACAATAACAGCTATCATGCTAGCATTGGGATGGCTCCATATGAAGCTTTGTATGGGAGGAAGTGCAGGTCACCTGTTTGCTGGGAAGAGGTTGGAGAGAGGTCCTTAGCAGGGCCTGAGCTTGTAGAGATCACTAGCAGAGTGGTACCCATGATCAGAGAAAGAATCAAGACTGCTACTAGCAGGCAGAAGAGTTATGCAGACATCCGCAGGAGACAGGTAGAGTTTCAGGAGGGGGATCTAGTATTGCTCAAGGTGTCCCCAATGAAAGGGGTGGTTCGGTTCGGAAAGAAGGGTAAGCTAGCTCCGCGGTACATCGGACCCTTTGAGGTCTTGCAAAAAGTTGGGAACGTATCGTACAAGCTGGACTTGCCTGCTTCTATGGAGAGAATCCATCCGGTTTTCCATGTTTCCATGTTGAGGAAGTTCGTGTCAGATCCGGGCAAGGTTCTTAGTGAGCCTGATGTGGAGATCCAAGAGGATCTCACTTATGTTGAACAACCAGTGCGGATTCTTGACACTCAGATCAAAAAGCTAAGGAACAAGGAAATCCCGATGGTGAAGGTCCTTTGGAACCACCACAATATGGAAGAATGTACTTGGGAGACACGGGAGTCCATGCTCCAGCAATATCCCTATCTCTTTTAAGGTTAGTCTCTATGTGTTTTATATGTATGTTATGTTGTTTTGCTATGCATGTACTAGTTGAGGAACATTCGGGGACGAATGTTCTTAAGGGGGGGAGAATGTAATACCCGGCTAGACTCCGGTATCGGAATTCCTACCGTCCGGTGGAATTTGGGTGTCGGAAACCTCTAGAAGGGTAAAAGCATGTTTTTATAAAATGTTTTCATGTATTTTAATGTTTTAAGTATGATTTTAAATAAGTTTTTGCATGAAATTTCTTTAAGGAAAAACCCAGGTTCGGCCGCCGAAACTCACTTTCGGCCGCCGAACATGCATGGACTTTGGGAGGCACGTTAGGCCCCCGAAAGTCTAAGTGAGGGAAGTGCAGGTTCGGCCGCCGAACCTTATGTTCGGCCGCCGAACATTGCATGGATGCGGAGGCACATTCGGCCCCCGAACGTGGCCTGGCCAGCCACTATAAAAGGGTCCCTTTGGTCCGCACGGGCGAGCTTTTTCTCTCCCATTGTCGGCCAAGGTGAGTCTCCACCGTTCCTCCCTCGATCTTGAGTGTTTCCTCTAGATCTTTCATGGTTTTAACAAGTCTATAACGTTGTTTTGAAGATTTGTGAGCTTTGAGCAAGTTTTGAGTGCTTGGAGGTTCAAAGAGCTTAATCTCTCCATCTCCAAGCTAGGATCGCTTTCCTCTCGTTTCTTCAAGAGGTAAGGGTCGATCTTGAACCCTTTTTATGTTTTAAACAAGTTTTAAGTAAGATCTATGGGTAGAAATGCATGTTAGGACATATGTTGAGTTTATGGGTTTTGATGATGTTTGAGCAATGTAGCTTGTTTGTGTGTGAATGAAGTGTTGTAGATGGGGTATATGCATGTTTGAGACCCCTAGGAACTTGTATGTGTGTTTTGGTTGAGAAATATGCATGATCTATGGTTTTGGGAGGCAGGAGGTTCATTTGAACCAAGTTTCTGCCGTTTGGCAGAAACCAGGTTCGGCAGCCGAAGGGAGTTTCGGCCGCCGAACCCCTCTTGTGAAGGCAGCTTTCGGCTGCCGAAGGTGCCCCCGAAAAGAGACTTTCGTCTCTGTCTGGCACTTTCGGCCGCCGAAGGTGCCGCCGAACCTAGCTGAGTTTCGTCTCTGTCCAGGACTTTCGGCCGCCGAAGGTGCCGCCGAAGGTGCCCTGTTCAGCCATTTCATGCATATTTTCTTTGATGTTTTCATGATGTTTTAGGGGGTTTTGGGGGGATATTTTAGAGTTGTGTTTATATATGTTTGGTCCCTCATTGGAGTCCACCTGTGTAGGTTCGGACCCGAGGAACCAAGGACCCCAGCAGTGAGCCAGCTGCTGAGAGTTTGACAGAGTCAGCCAGAGGTGAGTGGAACTATACCTAATCTTTTAAATTAAGAAAGTGAATATTTTATCATGTTTCATGCATCATGACTATAATATAGGATGTTTGCATTAGAATCACGAATATGCTACATTGCATTATTATATTGTGGTTGATGAGGAGGGACATTGCACGACTCACTAGTCCTGTGTACGAAGTCCTGTGGTGCCCATAATAGGGCCGGGCAATAGCTCCGATTTACGAAGTCCTGTGGTGCCCATAATAGGGCCGGGCAATACGAAGTCCTGTGGTGCCCATAATAGGGCCGGGCATGGAGCTGAGGGATTTTTTTGGGTCGGTCCGTCCATGATGTGAAATATTTGTGCAATGATGCATTCCATTATAGCATGTTTTAAATATTTTTTTTATATAGTTCTACTCACTGGGCATCTAGCTCACCCCTCTCCCCTAACCCCAGGTTTGCAGGTACGGGATTGATAGAGAAGAAAAGAAGAGAAAAGTCATATGTATGTAATAGCTAGAGTATGTGGACATGACAAATGATAAGAATGTAATGTAAAGTTTTGAACAGTTATGTTTATGTAATTATGTTATTGAGGATAGAGTTGTGCTTGACCATAGTATATGTTAATCCCTTGGTATGTACATGATCTTATTTTATGATGTATATGTGAACCAACTCAACACAGGATATATATTGCCCATTGAGGCTTTGATGAAATCCCACAGAGGGATTAATGTTTAGGTATATGATGAACATAGTGCATGCGCAGGTTGAGTTTGGTGAATGAAGAAAAAGAAAAGTTTTTAATTCTTATGTATGTTTGTTGATCATGTATGGGATTAAACAGGTAAACAGGATGTATGTAGGCTTGCTACGGGTTCCGGCGGCCTTAAGCCGACCTGAATCCTAGCGCTGGTAGCGGTCCGGATTTCCGGGGCGTTACATTAATTGATTCTTTTGATTTATGGTACGCTAGATTAGGACATGTTGGTGTTTCTTATATTAAAAAAATGCAATATATTGGTATAATATTTGGTATTAGTAATACATATTTAAATAAAATTGAGATTTGTGTATAATCTAAATTAACCAATAAATCATGTCCAACTATATATAGAGAATCTGAATTGCTTAGTTTGATACATACAGACTTGGGAGATTTAAAACAAACTATGATTAGAGGTGGTAAAAAATATTATATAATTTTTATTGATAATTATTCTAGATATACTAAAGTCTATTTGCTTAGAAACAAAGATGAAGCTTTTGATATGTTTCAAATATATAAAGTTGAAATAGAAAATCAATTAAATAGGAAAATAAAAAGGATTAGATGAGATAGAGATGGTGAACACATCTTATTTAATAATTTTTGCAAAAAAAGAAGGAATAAGTAAATCTATTTACTCCACCTTATTCACCTGAATCCAATGGAGTTGCAGAAAGAAAAAATAGAACATTTAAAGAAATGATAAATGTTTTATTAATAAGTTCTTCATCACCTAATAACCTTTGGGGGGAAGTTTTATTATCTGCTTATCATATACAAAATACGATACTCTATAAGAAAAATAGTAAAATACCCTATCAACTTTGAAAATATTATACATTTAAATTAAAATATTTAAAAGTGTGGGAGTTGTTAAAGTAATGCTTCTAACTTTAAGAAATGAAAAATCGGTTTCAAAACCTCTGACTGCATATTTATAGCTTATATTGAACATAGTACTGCATATAAATTTATTATTTTGAAAAATGATATACTTAATTGTAATACTATAATTGAGATAAAAAAATATTGAATTTTTTGAAAATATTTTTCTTTTAAAAGTTGAAAAAATTTATCATGCATCCAATAGATATAATTATAAAAATGGTTTTGAAAATAATAATGAAGATTTAAGAAAAAATACTTTTTTTGGAAATGACTTTTACACTTGTCTTGTTGAAAATGACCCTACATATTATTTTTTATGCTATTAATTTTTCTGAAGCTCATTCTTGGAAAGAATCGAGTAAAGTTGAAATCGATTCTATTACTCAAAATGGTATTTCAACTTTACTAGACTTGCTTGTAAGAGCTAAATCTATTGGCTGAAAATAGATTTTTAAAAAGAAATATCACCCAGATGAGTCAATCGAAAAGTATACAAGATTAGTGGCAATATGTTTTTTTCAAAAACGATATATAGATTATTTTGATACCTTTGCTCATATAGTTAGAATTTCTTCCATTAGAGTATTAATTACTTTAGTCTCTATACATAAACTTTTTATTCATCAAATGAATGTTAAAATAGAGTTTTTAAATGAAAACTTGAAAGAAAAAATTTATATGGTACAACTTGAGAATTGTGTTATTTCTAGTTAAGAAAACTAAAGAGTAATGGGATTTTAGGCAATTTGAAATTAATAGTGATAAGAACCCAACCTTTGTGATTGGAGATTCTATAAAAAAAGTTTAATATGGATAATAATAAATCACTTGTTAGTTCTATTAGTACTATTTGTCATTGTTCCTTTTATGGTGTGAGAAGTGCTAGACTACATTAAATGACAGAATGAGCTAAAACTATTAATGATAATCATATCTCTTATGAATGCTGTATAAATTACAGTATACACTTTATGATAAAATGTGAAGTTGGGGTCGGTCCTATGAGATTGTGACATAATCTCTAAAGTACTTATGAACTATCAGATGCGCGCATAGTCTATTTAGTGCAAAACTGTGTTAATAGCAAGTATTGCGGAGTGTAATGTGATTGATAAGATTTTATCCTACAAAAAGAGTACTTGGTTCATAGAAGTAAGAACTTCACCAATTACTTTGTATATTATGTTTTATCGGTTTAGAACGGGTTCATAGTCTAGAAGACACTAGATTCGAAGCATATTCACTCAAAACTTAAATCCAGTAAAGAAAATTTTTTGAAATATATAGGGGATTATTGTAAAAGTTATATCTCCAAAGCTTTTTTGTCCTACATAAAAAAAAAAATTTTTCTTTTGATTTATAAATAGTTTTTTGTTATTGGACTTGTAAAGAGCAAGTAAGGGTCGTGCACGCGAATTTAGACCAAAAAATTAATTTCAGTTCAAATCGATTGATTTGCCCCATGCCTATGCAAATAAATAGAGTTTTGTAAGATTTTACAATAAACTTCTTGAGATTTATAATTTTGTTAAAGATTTTATCGCCCTTAACTTTACTGATTTTTTTAACAGTTTCAACGGCTACTATCTTGTTTCTCTCTATCTTTTCTACTACTCTGCTGAATTGCCTTAATTATCTCGTTATTGTTCTAATCTTAAATTTTTCCAGAAGAGTATGTTTATTTTTAAGGGATTATCAAATAATCCTAGGGTTATGCAATACACAATTTAGACTATATTTTCTTTTTCCATGCTAACAGAATTATGATATATATTAAAAAAATAACTTTTTTAATCTTTATCATATAAAAACTTTATTAATTAATTTTTTAATTTTTTAAAAAATATATTAAAATATCATAAAATTTTAAAAAATTTACTAATTAGTCTATTTTTAATTTTAGCCGTGAAATATTTAACATTTAGGTCAGGAGAATTCAGCCGTTGAAAAATGTATCAAGATGTACATTAGATTTGAAAAAAAGTCTATTAATTGGTATTGTTGTAATCCAAATTACTTAAGCTTTGTATCGAATTTTTGTTAGCAATATTTTATTAAATATTTTCTATATCATATTAAAATAAGTAATTTAATTTAATTGTTTAGATTTACATGCTACTTTTATTTTTAAAAATCACCACGTTTTTCAAGGAGGGTGGAATCATCTTTTAAAAAATTATTTATTTTTCCATATTGTTTTATTTTTTATAAATTACTGTTATTATTAGGGTGAATAACCATTAATTCTCTACGTTTTTTAAAAATTTACTAATTTAATTCTATTTCAAATTTTTTCAATTAAATTATTTTTATATTTTCTAAAATCTAATAGGAATTGATATTTACACAGATATATTTACCATTAAATTAAATCCGTAAGTGTTTGGATAAAAATATTTAGAATATTTTAATTGAGTGATTTTGAATATAAATTAATTAATTTTTTTAATAATTTAGGGACTTAATAAATCGAATCGAATTAAATTGAATCAGACCAATTTGGTTTAATTTAATTTCTGACTAAAATCAATTTAATTCAATTTTTATAAATATTAAAATTTTAATTTTTACATTCAATTAAATTTTAAACCGAATCGATCAAATATTGACTCAAATTTCCTCGGGGCACAGAACATTATATGTCTCTCCCTCAAACATATGTGGTAAGGATTTTATTTTAAAAAAATATAAAATATTAATTAAAAATAATGTTATCCCATCTTATAAAATGTTATTTTACAATAATTTACCCTGTTTGATAAAATATTTTACAATAATTTACCCTGTTTCTCAATTTTAAAAATTACATTAAAATATTTATAAAAATTTTAAAATGTCTAAATAGTTTTGCATTTATTCAAATTGCTTAGTTTTTTAATTTGTTTTAACTTTTTTGTAATAGTACTGTATTAAATAATATTTTATTATGTTAAAATAAGTAATTTAATTTAAATGTTTGGCCTTATATGCTTTTTTTATTTTATTTTAACAAAATAAGGGTGGTGAATTATTTTTTAAAAATTATTTTAGTTTTTTCTTCTTATTATTATTAGTATTATTATTATTATTATATAAAAACATCTTCATGTCTGTAGTGACGAGTGTTTTATATATTTAGTTTTATCTCACGGCACTTGTTACATTATTTTTTAAATATAATATAAAATTATACTATAAAAATTACTTCAGTATTTATATTTTCATAATATATATTTTATAATTTAATTTTAAAATAAAGTATTAAAATTATAATATTATATTAATATGAAAAAATAAATAAAGTATTGAAATTATAATATTATATTATTTGTACATATATAAATTAATTTATAATAATAAAATTTAAAAAAAATTAAAAAAATGGAGAGAAATATTTTAAATATAATATAAAATTATATTATAAATAACATATCAATGTTTATATTTTTACTATAAAATTATAATGTATATTTTATAATTTAATTCTATAATAACATATTAAATTATAATATTATATATAAAAAACTTAAATATATAATTAGTTCAATCAATTTCTAATTTATTATTTGTATATAAAATTTATAAAATAAAAAAAAATCATGTTTCCACTACAATTCCTAAAAAAAAAATAATCAATAAAAATTTAAGATTACAATTAACAAAAGAAAAAATAAAGAAAAAACATTTTTTTATCTTGTATGGACATATAAAAGCCTTTTGTTCCTATTTAAATTTTTTTTAGAATTTTTTTTTAAAATTAATGTGAAAGTGTTATGATCTATTATTTTGAAGAATTCATTTTCTTTTAGCGAATAAAAGAAAAAGAATTATTTGATCTTAATATAATTGATTTAATTTAATTTAGGGATTACAAAGATTACAATAAATAAATCTTATTAATTTTATAATTAATTTTAAATAAAAATTTTAAATAATAGTAAATTTATTTATTATTTTTAATCAATCAAAATAAAGATAATTTATAATAAATATAAATATGAGTATTTTAGATAATTTGATTATTTACTGCATTTCTCACTTTCATATATTATATAAATTATATATAAATTTATTATAGATAATAATTCAGTCAAATTAATATTTGATTAAATAATTTTTATTTTATTTCTAAATATAATTTTTACTTAGTATATTAAATTACGGTATTCTTTATTAATATTATTATAAATATTTTAATACTTTTCAAAAAAATCTACTTAATTAAAAAGAAAAAAAAAATATGGACCCGTTATAGTTTTAATGAATTAGACTCACTTTTTTCTTTAAAAAAAATGATTTATAATACAAATTTAAACAGAAAAAGATTAAGAATTTAAATTTTATATAAAGTATGCGATTAATTAATTCATAAAATTTACTATTATATGATTTTTTTTTATTTTTTAGTTATGATTTTCTTAATTTTTTTTAATTTTAATTATATCTACTGTTAATATAATATTTTCAGTACTGTATGATTTTTTTATTATTTATTATTATTATATATTTATTTCTAGGATAGAAAAAATATTGAACATATACCTTTCAACCAGAAAACTTAAAAATTCATAGTGAGACTGAATTATCGGAAAAAAAATTAAAAAAAATAGTAAAATATAAATAAAAAAATAACATTTTCTTATTGATTTGGAATAAACAGCAAAGAGTGAAAAATAAAAATAAAAACATAAATTTTTAAAATTTATTTGTGCTTTATTTAATTGTTATGAATAAATGGTGTATATTAAATTTAAGATATAGTTTATACACCTATTTATATAAGAAGAAAAAGAGAAAATATAATCTAATTAAAAATAATATAAAAATATCGTATTAAATTTACATTTAATTATTATATTCTATATAATATAATAATGCTATGATATTATAAAAAAAATTTAAACTATAAATATTATTATTTATTTATTTAATTAATTGTTAATAAATAAACCCTTTCAATATATATTTATAAAAATATTTAATTTCATACTTGTTGTGAATATTTAAAAATTTATTTTTATATTTATTTTATATTAATTTTATTAAACAATATAATTTTATAATAATTATATTATAGCTTAATATTAAATAATTTATAGCAATTTATACTACATATAAAAAGAGAAAAGACTTGTACAACAAAATCATATATATATATAATATTTTTGAAATTTAATCTTATTATATCTTGTATATTTTTGAAAATTTCCTTAACTAACTAAAATTAATATAAAAAATAAATTATTATCTATTTTAAAAAATAAAATAATTAAATATTATTATAAATAATTTAAAAGTTTTATAAAAATTCAATTTTATTATATTTTGTGTATGTTTTTTTATTTTTTTTAATTAACTAAATTTAATATAAAAAATAAAATATCCAAATATCAAAAATATAAAAAAAAATATTTTCTGTAAAATACGGAGCTTTATATCAATTAAATTATAATTATTTAAATATTTATGAATTCATTTAATTTTAAATAATTTTAATTAATATAAAGATGTATTTTCTACTAATAATTTATGTATTAAATTTAATACTCTATATTTTTGAAAAAAAATAGAATATATAAGAAATTTATTATTATTATCATATATATATATATTTAAATAATTTCTTATATAAATAGCTTTAGTTAGTAGATAATCAAGACAAAATTCGAAAATCACTTGATATAGTAACAATTATTAAATTTTAGACTCAAAAATATGATAAATCTGATTATATATTATTTAAATTCATTTTAATAGAGTTTAGTCAGATTAGATATATGAAAATATCTAAGAAAATTATATTTTTTAAATCATTGTAAAAATAAAAATTACTAATTTAGGTATAAGGTAGTAGCACTCAACCAAATTATTTTTCCTGAAAATTGATTAACTAATTAATTTTTTTGATTAATTATGATTACGTAATTCATGCACCATGATTTTATTATAGAGGGCCATAGAGAAATGTGAGTCTCCGACCGCCTCAGAGTCAAAGAAGCGAAGTGTTCGGCGACCGTAGCGCGGTCGTCTCCACAGCCCATGCATTTCAATTTACAAGATCTTTTATTTTTTAATTGATCTTGTTGTTTTTCAAGTACAATTTTTACATTTTTCTTTCAAGCTTTGCTTTTGCTTCACGCATTTTATTATGATTCCCATAAATATATGTATAAAATTTTTAATTTAAAATTTACTTTTAAATTATTATTAAAAAATTTAAAAATGTTAAATAGATTAAATAGAGTATACTAAATAATAATTTTATTTAATTATTTAATAATAATTTGAAATTAAATTTAAATTTAATATTATAGAAATACAATTTTAAAATTTTAGCCTTGATTTTTTTAATTACAATATTACCATGCCACTAGTTAATAATTAATTAATAATTCATACAACAATAATTTTTTAAATATTTTTTGGACAACCCTTCTTTTGCTTTTGCAAGCAAACATCCCTTTATTTTTTTTCTCTTTCTCAAAACACATATGGCACACCTAGTACTTCTAGCTAAGTATGGGATTTGTCGGTTTGGGTTATATTTCAAATTTCGCCTATTTTAATTTTTTAAATTATTAAATAAAAATTATTTTTCAATTAATATATAAATTTGAGTTGTTTTGAATTATATATTGTTTTAAAAAAATAAAAATAAATTATATTAATTGATTTTTGAATCAAAATAAGATTATAAATAAAAACTAAATTTAAATAATTTAATTGTGATTAAATATTATGAATTGTTAAACTATCTGCCAATTAGATTTATTTTATATTAAGTATGAATAATAATAAACCACGATTATCTCAGTTGAAAAAAAAAACTTATTCTTCCGGTCTCATGAAAAAAATATTATTTAATTTTTCTAATAGGATGAAATTCAATAGTTAATTCTTTTATTTTGAAAAGTATATTAAAATAATTTTAACGTTTTAAAAAGTCTATATTAATTTTTTTATTAAATTTTAAAATTATTTTATTATTTAATTTCTATAATTTTGAAATCTTATTAATCGATACCTTAAATTTTTAAAAAATTTATAAATTAATTTTTTTCATATTAAAAATATTTTAAATTTTTTTATAATATTTAATTGATAAAATTAACGAAATGACTAATTAATTGACGTTTTACGAGATAAATCAAAAAATTTCATACCTATATTCATTTGGTTAATGTGTTTTGGTTTTGTAATTAATTTTTATATTTTTTTGGCCCTACAATTACCACAAAGACAAGCAAAGTGCTTAAAGACAAAAAAAATAGATAAAATATTTTTTATTTAATCTTAATTGGAATCCAAGATCTAGATGATTCTAAAATTATTAATTAAATCAAATCAATTAGTAAAATCAAATCATATTTTAGAGTCAATAGATTCAAAATTTAAATCAATTGTTATATAATTATTCTTATATTTTTAAATAAATAGAATCACAAATTAACTATATTTCAAAAAAAAAAGTTACAAACTATATATTAAGCAGTATCTATTGAATGCATTTAACCTTTTTAATGTAAATAGTTTTACATGAAATTTAATTTTAACTTCAACAATATTAAATTGAAATTAGAGAATTTTTTTAAAAAATATATAAAAATTTAAGCATTCATAAACTTTTTCAATATTATTTTTTTATATAAATTATTTGATTTTTAAATTTAATTAATTTAAATTCGAGTCGACGAGTAAATTTTAAAAATATTTCATACTTAAAATTTAATTTGAAATTTTTAATTAAGAGAAGGACAGACCATCGCATCCTACCAATTTGTTTATACATCTGCTTGCGTGTAAGTTTTTTCCTGTTCAGGTTCTTCTCTTTCTCTCTCTCATTCATTTGTATAATTTCACCAAAAGCTCATCAAACCTCACACAAAAATTCCACCCTACACTCTCTCTCTCTCTTACACACTATCAAAGACCAAACTCTCCTCAGTTTCTTCACTAAACAGCATATTTTGTCTCTCTACTTCCCCTAGAGAGAGATAGAACAAACATGAACAGTTTTGATCCTCAAGAAAGATCACAAGAACAACAATCCCTGAAAAGGAGATGGCAAGAAAGAAGACTCATCTCGAACATCAACACTAGACCACCTTCTTCTCTCCCCTTTATCCCTCACTCAAAAAGCTTCCCAGGCCTTGACGACGATGATCTTGTTTCCGCTGTTGTTCCTCCGGTGACAGTCGTCCTGGAGGGCCGTTCAATCTGCCAACGAATCAGCCTCCATAAGCATGGAAGCTACAATAGCCTCGCTAAGGCTCTCCGGCAAATGTTTGTGGATGGTGCAGGTGGTGACGTAGCAGAGACCGCCGATCTTGATCTAACAAACGCTGTTCCTGGTCACCTCATTGCCTATGAAGACATGGAAAATGATCTCCTCCTCGCCGGCGACCTTAACTGGAAGTATGTACGTTTCTATTTTTTACTAGTGCTTTGCGTACATGCATCTCCCACACGTGTTTGAGCATTGCAATTTATATATTATTTATGTAGAGTGTGCGATTGGTTGATTTTCTCTAAAAAATCCAACTATTAGCGACGGATTTAGCGACGGTATTATTTACTTAAATGACTTCCTTCGCATATAGTTAGTAATATATTTTCTTATGTGATTTGCTTGTGTGTATTTTTCTTGAAATTAAAAGGTTATATGCTTATATTAATCAGAATTTTATTATTTATATGTGAAAATATAGGGATTTTGTACGTGTGGCTAAGAGGATTAGGATACTGCCAGTTAAGAGGAATTCAAAGAAGGGAAGAGAAGGGGCATAGGTCCATCAAAATCATGAAAATTAATTACTATTAAACGGTGTTTATTTTGCTAGCTGTGGAAAAAATTCTGGCAAACTAGCCAGCAGCCAGCCTAGTCTTTGCAAGGATTATATATGCAATCTTGTAATTGCGTACGTGTAAAATTCATCATTTTGTATTTTAATTTCTTATCTTTTAATACAACAAATTAGACTTCAATCTCCAAAATTATAATTTCTTATCTTCTCAATAAGTTTTAATTTAATATAATATTAAAATTATTTTAAATAAATATATAATATTATAAGTTGAAACTCTAATTAATTATATACAACCAATTAATTTGATTATGCGTAGAGTGAGTATTCGGTCGGTTCGGTTTAAAACCGAATCGAATCGAATAAACTGAAAATCAAAATTTTAGTGTTTATGAAAATCAAACTGATTTTGGTCAGAAACCAAATCGAACCGAACCGGTCTGGTTCGGTTTGATTCAGTTTGATCGGTTTCGATTTTTAATAATTTTTTTTTATTTTTTACATTTTATTTTTAGTATTTTAAAATTTAATTAAAATATTTTAGTTTTAGATTTAATTTCTCTATATTATTGAAAAAAAATACTATTATCACTAATCGGTTCGGTTCGGTTCAGTTTTTTCGATTTTTTCTAATTAAAATCGAACCAAACCGAAATAACCGAAATTTATGAAATTAAAAACTGAACCAAATCAAAATACATAAAAAATTAAATTAAAATTTTAAATTAATTTAATTCGGTCGATTTTTTCAGTTTGAACTGAGTACTGCGCAATTTTTTCCAAAATGGCTGACGGAAGTTGAACCGAGTACTGCGCAATTTTTTCCAAAATGGCTGACGGAAGTTGATTTAGGCTACACGCCTTGCAAGGCTTAGCTGTTTGGCTTAGCGTATGCCTATCATAACTCTTGCCTTAAAATGTACAAACACATGGCCATCTATTCTATTTAAAACATGTTTGTGACTTTGTTTACCTTTTCGCTTTTTTTTTCTAAGCTTTAAAATTTATTTTATTATTTTTATTTGATTTTCTAAAAATTTATGTTTAACTTAATTGAGAAAAATGAAAATTTCAATTCTATCGTTTTTTTAGCTCAATTCAATTTAGAACTAATCAGCACAATTGAATTTAAAATGGAGCCAATTGATTGTGCAACCTTACAAATAGTAATTACTTAAAAGGTATGAAAAAGACATTGACAAAAGCAATCTTGTAACCCTAAATAGAGAGAAGAGAGAAGAGAGTGGAGTTGGATAGAGTGTTTCGTAGTTCTCACGGACAAGTTTTTATTGGGATCCAACACTTGCATGCTGAGGCCATGGGAATTATATTTAGGATCATGTTATTGTCTGTATCCCAGGTTCAGCTTCCCATTTTATTTTATTTTATTTTTTAATAAATTTTATTACAGCTGCAATTGCATTATGTCTTTATGATATAATGGTGCTGTGTGTTGAGTAGTTTCAGGGTCTATGTTCATTGCCAAAAGCAACGCAGCGCTGTAATGCACATGCCTTAGCTTCTTTAGGCTTAAATTTACATCAGCAAAAAGATTAAATTTATTTTAAACTAAATAGCTAGAGTTAAAAATATGAAATTTATTTTT